>NC_061116.1:515196-598544 GCF_002878395.1 Capsicum annuum
GTATGTTATTGTAGAGAGTATGTCATTTAGTTTGGGTGTAGACCACGGGAAAGGAAAGTGTTGTCGAGACCCGTGTCTATGGCCACTTTTCCCATTTGACCCCGGTGCCAAATTTAGAAATGGTGATGTTGGTGCACCAAACTTGTTGCTTGGTCTACATGACAAGCAAAGTGTCACTCTTGATATATCCTATAACCAAATCTTTTGTACATTTTTTATTAAGTTTTTAATATTCCTTTCAAAGGATTCTTGGTTATATTACAAATATGTGCAACCTTGGCATGTTGAGATGATTTGTTATGCTAACCCTAACCCTCATGCCATGAAGAGTTTGTATTTGTTTGTCCTCTCTTCGATTTTGCAAGGTTTGGATTCGAGGTCGAATCCTTTTCAAGAAGGGGAGGATGATACGGGACAAATGGCCATCTTATCTTTTGATGACATCTTTGGAGGCCAACATATAGAGGCTTAAGACTTGGTCACCTCGAGAATACAAGAACATGCATGGAGGACCCGTTTTGAGCATAACTTAAAGCAATCTCGCGTGTGGAAGATTGCTTGGAGCATTTAAGATTGAGGACTCACGGTTTTGGACCTTAATTAAGGGCATTTTGGACATTACATATGGTGTATTTACACACCATGGCCGCCCCTCTCATTAAGGGCAAAGTGGTCTTGTTATCTTCATTTGTAATATATTATAAATAGGCCCCCTTAGTCTTATTTTCACTAGATTTTGAATGATGAAGAATTGAAAGACATATTTTCTCTCTTTTGAAAGTGTAACACCCTTAGTTGTAGGGCTTGGAAAAGCCATCCTTAGTATAGGGCTTGGAAAAGCCAATATTGATCTTTGCTTGGAAACGGTAGATCTTGAGGTGGGTTCATTCCCATGGTGGTCACCGTATGAGTGTGGTTTTGATTTTTACATTCATTAGGGGTTAGTGTTCAAATACACTTGGTTCTTAATCTTGTAATAATCTTGGTCTCACTATCTATCCTTTACTTTCTTGCAAATCGTGTATGTGTTGTGTAGTGGACTTTTTTGGGGCCTTCGTTGAATCCAAAACTTGTATTATTGTTGTTCATCTTGTGTCATTGTTGTTGTTTAGGTGTTAAAATACACCTTGTATCTTATAATCCTTGTGTTATTATTGTTGGCCGAAAGTTGCTCTCAAAGGGGTCTTCGGGTTCTAGTTAATTTGTGGACTGTTTGAGTAGTTTTTGAGCCTTCTCTTGTCTTTCTCGTATCACTCAGGCAGACTGGGGAGCGGCCTAGTGTGGGCCATTTGGTTTTCTTGGCGGTTTGGTTGGTCAAACGGGCGAAATGGTGTGAACGGGCCATTTTCAGGCCAAATCGATGTGCTATAGACCACGATTTTTGGGCTGGGCCCAATTTTCGCACGTAATTTTAGCCAAAAATCGATCGCGCTGCCCTGGGCAGGCTGAGGAGCGGTCTAGTGTGGGCCATTTTAGTTTTCTGGGCGGTTTGGTTGGTCAAAAGGGTAAAACGACATGAACGAATAATTTTTTGGCCAAATCGGTGTGCTATAATAACCCACGGTTTTTGGGGTGGGTCTGGGGTTCAAGCGTGATTTTGGTCAAAAATCGACCGGGCTTTCTCGGGCAGGCTAGGAAACGGCCTAGTGTAGGCCATTTTGGTTTTCTGGGCGGTTTTGTTGGTCAAATAGGCAAAATAACGTGAACGGACCATTTTCGAGCCAAATCGGTGTGCTACAGCCCACGGTTTTTGGGGTGGGCCAGAGGAGCGAGCATAATTTTTGACAAAAATCTACCGGGCTGCCCAGGCAGGCTGGGGAGTGGGCTAGTGTGGGGCATTTAGGTTTTCTGGGCGGTTTGGTTGGTCAAACAGGCGAAACAGCGTGAATAGTTCATTTTTGGGCAAATCGGTGTGCTATAGCCCCCGATTTTCGAGGTCATCTCAAGGTTCGCGTGTGATTTTGATCGAAAATCGATAAGGCTGCCTCAAGTAGGCTGGGGAGCGGCCTAGTGTGGGCCATTTTAGTTTTTTGGGCGGTTTGGTTGGTCAAACGGGATAAAAGGTACGAACGGGACATTTTTGGGCCAAGTCGGTGTGCTATAGCCCACGATTTTTGGGGTGGGCTTAGTGTCCGGGCGTGATTTTTGCCAAAAATTGATCAGGCTGCCCCAGGCAAGCTGGGGAGCGGCCTAATGTGGGCCATTTAGGTTTTATGGGCGATTTAGTTGGTCAAACGGGCGAAACGGTGCGAACGGGTCATTTTCAGGCCAAATCTGTGTGCTATATCCCACGATTTTTGGGGTGGGCCTAGGGTTTGGGCATGATTTTTGCCAAAAATCGATTGGGCTGCCGCAGGCAGGCTGGGGAGCGGCGTATTGTGGGTCATTTTGGTTTTCTGGGTGGTTTAGTTTGTCAAATGGGCGAAACAGCGCAAACGAGCCATTTTCGGGTTAAATCGGTGTGTTATAGCCCACGATTTTTGGGGTGGGATCGGGGTATAATTTTGGATGAAAATCGACTAGGTTGCCCTAGGCAGGCTGGGAGCGGTCTAGTGTGGGCCATTTGGGTTTTCTGGGCGGTTTGGTTGATCAAACGGACGAAACGATGCGAACAGGCCATTTTCGAGACAAATCGGTGTGCTATAGCACACGATTTTTGGTATGGGCCAGGGATCCGGGCGTGATTTTGGTTAAAAATCAACCGAGCTGCCCCAAGCAGAACTTCTTGGTTCCTCTCGTGACAACATATTAAATGAATAGTATCTTAGAGAGGCGAACAATGCTTTATTATAAGACATGCGAAATAGTAGGAATTGAAGATATTTGCAATTTTTCGTGCGTGTTAGCCTTTGAATTGATAGGAGGTTGTGGGCGTCCGAATGCATTTTGGGCAAAATTTCTTAGATCCGTTAGTGACGACCTACTAAATGGATTGTGTTGATTTGGAGAAACGAACAGAACTTTTTTTAAAACATGATTGAAATAGTAGAAATTTAGGCTTCTTCGAAATTTATTGTGTTACCCTATGGATTGATAGAGGTGTGGGCATCCGAATGCATTTTGGGCAAAACTTCTTAGGTTCAAGATTGATGGCAGTTTGGGCGTCCGAATGCATTTTGAATAAACTTCTTTGGTCCGCTCATGACGACCTGTTAAATGAATTATGTTGCTATAGAAAGGCGTGCGGAGCCTTTTTTAAGGCATATGAGCGAGGTGCCTATGAATTGATTGGAGGGTGTGGGCGTCCCAATGCATTTGGGGTAAACTTCATAGGTCCTCTCATGACAACCTACTAAATGAATTTTGTTGTTTCAGAAAGGCAGACGAAGCTTTTTTTTTTAAGACATGAGTGAAATAGCAGGAATTAAGGAGAAAGATGCATGTAGAAAACCTTAATTTAAAGACACATAATCTAGAAACGTAAAGTTGTTGCCACGTGACCAAAAGCTCACGAGTTCAAGCCGTGGAAACAACCTCTTGTATAAATGTGCAGTAAACTTACGTACAATAAACCCTTGTGGTTCAGCCTGCATCTAGACCCCGCGCATAACAAGAATTTTAGTGCACCAAACTACCCTTTTTATAATCTAAAGAGGAGACAGTAATCTCGATGAGCGAAAACTGACCAGAATAATATGGTTCTTAATCCCTTCATAACCCCAAGACTCAGCTACCTACATATGTTAAATGGCATAAATAAGTAGTTTCCCTATAATTAGTCAAAATACATGAAAGCTAGCCCGAACATCATGGTTATTACAGCAAAAAAAATAGAATGCTTTTGTTTAAAAAATGTGGGAGCGGCCAGCACATGCTATTCAAAGTACAGGAAGTTTTCACAATGTGCAAAATCATGAAAGGGTGAAACATGTAGTGTTATCTTAAATACAACACAGTTACAGAAAAAGGCATGAAGGGTGAAATAAAAGTTTCATCTCCACTAGGCAAATGTGATGCAAAGCTTGGCCTGGGAAAACCTTCAAGAGATGATTTTACACAACATTGAAAATCGACGACTTCTAGGACAGCATCGGATGCTGTGACACGAATAATTATTTTTGTACATTTCACTAATCTAAATATACTAAACTTGACTGGAACTATAATACAGACCTTAGCGGCTTAGCCGGAGGACAGCTTATCACTTTTTCTTTGAAGTAGACGACCCTTTTTTGGACTTCTTTTTGGTACTTGTGTTGCTTTTGTTCTTGCTACACTCTGGGCAAAACCAGTCGTCCTCTGGAACACACTCGAGAGGAGGATCACAGCAATCTACATGCATGCCAATGCCACATCCACGAGAACCACTTTCGTCACCACAGATCAGCATTACATCCTCCCTGTTAGGCAACCCACATACCTGGCATGCTATATCGTTACTACTGTCATCTGATTGCACCATCTCCTCAACAATCTCTTCCAAGCGATGGCCATGTTTTTTCAGTGACCTTTCTGCCCAGGCATGAGTGTTGTATTGCACATAATTGTTGAGGGGATAACCAGGTTTGCACACATAAGTCACCAAGTAATCAGGTAATACACAAGGTATCTCATGCCTTAAGAATTCTTGAACCCACTTGTCACAGCGGGGCATGACCTCACTAACAATGGCAAAGTCAACGCCTGACTCAAGGAATCGACTATAAGGAGGAGAAGTTGCTAATATAGTGCCATCTCCTGCCTTGACTGCACGCTTCAATGTATCCTGATTCAACAAAAGAGACTATATCAAAACCTGTCAGAGATGGACAAAGTGTTTTCCGAGTATTTATCATTCTACAAATTGCTTGAATGTGGTGCGGCGAAAAAAAAACTTCCTACAGAAAATATTTCCACTGCAAATGTTTCATCTTGGAAAATCACTTTCTAGATCATTTTCCAATTGCGGCTGCGGGATAAAAGCACATGGCATGTGGTGATTGCACAAGATGTAGGATAAAATATTAAAAGTGTTCTAGTGATAATTTTTCAGTACAAAAGAAAGACAATTCTACATGTTAAGTAATATTAAGAGTTGTGCTTTGTAAGAATAATAGAAGTTATGTTTAGTAAAGAAACTTTACTTGCGCTCAAAAGGAAGTCATTTTCCACTTTGGTGAAATATACCGCGTTAGGAGAAATTATTTTTTCATGATACAAGGAAACCAACTGTGATTTCACCGAAGAAGATCCAGCAAAATAATTCATCATCATCCAAAACACACCATAAAAAGAGTTAATGGAAGAGAAAGAAACTCTTGCAAATAGGCAGCATAAGAACTCAATCTTCAATAAACCTATACGGCAAACAACAATTACCATACCAGTGGTGGTACAATGCAGTCTCCATATATGATTATCCTCATGCCATATAATGCGCCATGTCCAGTCCTCTCCCTCAGAAGTCGCCACTTTCTTGGGGCCTCTAAGTTGATTGCTAAGTCTTCAGTCAATCCCTTTTTGTGCCATTCATACGACTCCTCATCTAATAATTTTCCAGCCTCAACGCAAGCAGTTAAATAATCTGTCTTTAAGATCCACCTGTAAAAATCAATAGACAATATAGTTACTTATGAGAATGGACATAACTTTAGGGATGTGTAATTTGCCAAACCTTCCAGAGGATGCAGCAGCAAAAAATTTCTCTGTTCTTCGTACTGGAGCAGGAACAATGAAATGGGTTGCCTGATATGACCATTGGTGAGAATCTCTGCACACTTTCCCTTTCAATCGCTTGATAACCTGCTGAAACTCTTTCCTTTGTAGCCGATGCCCACTAACTATAAACCACCTAGGCTCACTTCGTACTTTTGTAACCTGCAATGAGCGAGACTTTTTATCATAAGCAGAACTGTCAGCCTCATTTTCATTATGACTCGCGTTCTGGCATCCAATAACAGGTACGTTCTCCTTCTCCACATCCATGGAGCTCTTTAATTGATGCTCAGTTGAAATTACTGTGGCTTTTCCAGTTTCAGATGGAGACCCTTTTCCTTTCTTTGCTTCTACCTTGTTTCTATCAGTTCTGCACTTCTTCCTTTCTGTGCCTTCTACAGAAACGGCAGCTCTTTTAGTAACTAAACTAGTTTTCTTGCTATTCTTCTTCGGACATTTTGGATCTTTGGGAACTTTCTCCTCTGAAGCTTTCCCCACAGAAGTTGATTCTGTCTCCTTGTCAGAAAAATCATTTTGAGTTTCAGATTTATTGTTCATTGTACTTGGTCTCTTTGCAATATCCTTACGGTCATTCTTATTTAACACCTTGTTCACATTTGATTTCTTCTCCATTGATTGAAGCGCTAAATGTTGTGCTTCAGTATCAGTAGACTTCTCTTTTGGATCTGAAGCTTTCCCCACAGAAGTTGATTCAATCTCCTTGTCAGAAAAAACATTTTGAGTTTCAGATTTGTTGTGCTTTGTACTTGGTCTCTTTGCAATATCCTTACGGTCATTCTTATTTACCACCTTGTTCACATTTGATTTCTTCTCCGTTGATTGAAGCGCTAAATGTTGTGCTTCAGTATCAGTAGACTTCTCTTTTGGAACATTTAACTCCTCAGCTTCTTGGTCCTCTGGAGCCTCAGTATCATCATTTAGGGATTCATTTGTTTTGGCAGCTTCTTTTTCTGAATTTGAAAAATTATTTCTTTCGATCTCTTTGCTCGAATCTGCATTATCTGCAGGGAGAACCTCACCCTTTGTAGAGAATAAGATATTTTGGTGCTCTGTCTCCCCTCTCCCTCCACTGGAAGCAGCTGAATCACTCATCAGAACAGGCTTGTTGAGCAAAGAACCTTTCTGATTTCTAGCACCCCCTTTACTGAGACTTTGTCTTGATCCGAGTGTCTTCTTGGAAAGCGATCTTTTCTTCAATGTCTTAGACCCTGACATAGAATCATCTCCAGCTTTATCGAACTCATCCAGTACAGACTTCAGGTTATCTCTTGTTTCTTTAACTGGAGATGGGACATCTTGTCGTTCATCCGATGGCCCATTAACATCACGACTAGCATGATTAGTCCCTTTCGACCCCATGATCATACAAGTGCCACTTTGAGGTGCATGATCATCATGCCCTCGCCTAGTGCTTAGTGTCACGGGATTGGAAATGGTTGAATCACGATGTTGCATGGTATCAAAAGTTACATCCTTGTCAAAGTGAGGAGCAGTGTTCCTAAACGAAAGATGACTGTCTTCATGGCTTGGACTATGTAACTTAGACGTGTTTACCAACTCTTCAGAACGATTTGCCGGCAAATAAACATCTAGTATGCTTTCTGGATTATTAACAATCCTTGGTGACTTGAAGCTACTGTCGGAAATGCCCATCTTCCTTTTCTCAGGCAGTTTACTGCTTTTAGCCTTCCCAGAAAACGACAAATTCTTTGGAGTTTTTACACCCAACTCACTCTTCTCCTTTCCTCCCTGAGAGGACAGGTTAAAGCAATCAAACTCTATGCCTGCTTCAGTAGTAGCGGGGGGACTTCCTGCACAATTCTTCATTTGTTCAGAGGTCATGGGAGAACTGAATTTCCTTGGTATTTCTCTGGACGAACGAGAATGAGGAGACTTCCTGGCACTACTTGAAACGTAACCCAGATCACTTTCATTTTGTCGCATGCTAGATGGCAGTTCTTCAGTTGTTCTACAGAAGTTGGAATTAAGCATCTCAGCATGCCTATTGGGAGATTCGTTAAAGGCCGAAACGTGGTCAGAGTTTGACTGTTTTGAAGCAGATAATGACAGCCTTTTTGTGTTCCCAAGACCTGACAAACCTCTAAAGGGGCTCAAGTCTGAAACGTTTGTAGAGGGCATAGAGGTTTCTTGCTTCACAAGGATTTGATTAGGACTTCTTGGATTTTCAGGACCCATGATAGCTATTGTCTCACCAGACCTATTTGCAGCAATGCCCTCATTTTCATCTTCAGAATCTTTGGCTTCAGCTTCCATCATCTCCAACTCATACCCACTTAAGGCCAGAAAAAGAAACGCATATATGAGCACATTATTATTTGCTGTTAATTTGTTTGACAAGAGAGGCCCATTGAGGGGTAAAGTATAAACATATTACGCCTGAGCCCTGAGCTAAATGAAATTATCCCTTACTTAGCAAGTGAGCAAAACGCTTTATCGATTTTTTACTTTGAAAGGTTTTGTCTACATCAAGCTTTGATTTTTGAGTTTGAACTTTTGTTTAGCACACAAGTCAGAAGCTATACCACAACTCTAAATAAAAAAAAAATGAGTGAAATAGGAATTAATCTTAGAGGTCCAAAAAGGGCTAAGCAGGTGCTCAGAAACCTCTAGCGGGCTCTAAATTTCATATAACACACATAAAAATACATTCATATAATTCACAGATAAAGACCATGAAGGTAAAGTTCTGCGCATCTTTGTTTCTAGACTGGATCGCTTGAAAATGTATCTCATATAACAAATTCAATATGCACAAGCACTTCCAGATTCTAATTAAAGAGGACTTAATAATAACTAAACGTACAACTTCAAATGTTTCAAATTCTGCAATATAAAGGCAACCTAATAGGAGTACTATAACTAGTCATTACCAGCGCAAAACAAAATACAGCAGAAACATGAGATACTTCACATTAAAAGGCAGGAAACAGCAATGACGCACCTCTTATCATACTCTGCTTCCGGAAGGATTTCCCAAGACTTTAAACTGCATAAGAAATCATGAAATGAAAATATGCATTTTAGCAGCTTAAAAATAGGAACTTCTGTAATTTCTGAGAAAATTAATTTCGGGCATACCAATCCTCCAACCACAGGTGATTAACAAGCTTAATCGTCTTCATTTTCTTGGCAAGCTCGTATTTCTCCCCTATTAAATGTAATAAGCTAAATTAGTATTCATACAAATTCGTAAATACATACCATAAAAGACATGGAAAATAGTGAAAATCAAATGGAAATTGGAGTAGCTTTCTTCTTTATCTTTTTTGAGAAAGAAAGAGAATTCAAAGACCTAAGTAGTATGACAAATGACTGATCAAAGGTCAAGGTAATTGACAGGCTGTTATAATGAAAAATATGTGAGCGAGGCCTACTCATTAAGCATCAATGCCTGAACACATGACATCATAGAGTAAAGCATCAAAGAAAAGAAAGAGAATCAAATGAAAAGTTAGCTCAAACTGCTGTAACACAGTCCTCTTTTTTCTTTTACTCGCTTCATCCTATATCATGAGATGGTGTTTGACTTAATAAGAAATCTAATGTATGTAATTTAACTTATTTATTATATTAGCAAAGGAGGAAATTAATAGTGGTAGAAAAGCTATATGATAGAGAAAATATCAATGAATTTAAATTTTGAAAGTTATATAAAAATGGAATGGTGTCAGAGATATCAATGAATTTAAATTTTGAAAGTTATATAAAAATGGAATGGTGTCAGAGATTTTGGGAGGTCCTGAAAAGGGGAAGTGTCACATAAATTAGCACCAATAAAATATTTAATTTCCTTGTCATTATTCTATCAAATTGTTAAATAGGTAGTAAATTATGAATGTAGCTGATATGAGGATGCTCATATGGATGTGTGGACATACTAAGAGAGATATGATTAAGAATGTAATATGGTTCGGGCATGTGAAGAGGAGGTGTGTGGATGCACCAGTACAGAAGTGTGCGAGGTTGACTATGACACGAGTTCGGAGAGGTAGAGGTAGGCCAAAGACGAACTGAAGGGAGGTGATTCGGGACATGTCATAACTTCAATTTACTTAGAACATGACCCTAGATAGGAAGACATGGAAGTTGAGGATTAGAATAGAAGATCAGTAAGTAGTTGAGAATTGAGATGTATCGCACTTTAGGGTGGATAGCCAGGGAGCTAAACTCCTCTGCATTTACTCGTATTAGTGAACCATTTAGTTGCATGGCCTCTTACTCTTCAATGTGTTTTACTATCTATTGCTCATTTGCTCCGTATCGTGTTGTTTAGTTGCCATATTATTTTCCTTGCATCCATGCTTCAAAAAAAGGTTCTATTTTTTCCTTTTCTTCTCTTCTCTTTAGAGAAGAGACTTTTCAGAAACTACCTCTCTGCCCCCACAAAGGCAGGGGTAAGGTTTGCGCACATCCTACCCTCTCCAGACCCCACTCGTGAGATTACACCGGTATCTTGTTGATGTTGTTGAAGTAGTAGATTCACGTTTATAATGAATCTGCATTGTTCTTAAACCACAGAAAATTGATGTGAAGCTATATATCCGTACTACTTTAAGGACTTCCTTACTTTCTTCTTTAAATACTAATAAGGAAACAGCAAGAGTCATTTTGCAACTGCAGATAATATTCCTAGATTAAATGCTATTTATACCCTGACCTCCAGTTTGTTTTGAACTACCCAAGTCAAATGCATACACATACGCGACATTTTTCCCCAGGTCAAGCCTTCTGCGCAACATAATTTTTAAAGGTATACTCGATAATAAATTAAGGCAAGAAGGAATATGAGACGGGAAAAATTAGCCAGCATCAATACATCATAACGAATCATCATCAAAATAGAGGACATTTGTGCAAAAACACCTGAAACCCCCATTCACCCCCTCTAGGACAAAGCATTAAATAAAACAAGACAAGAAATAAGGAGAGATGTAGGACCAGCAATATGTTGCAACTGGTGAAAAGGGGATAGTTACCCTCAAATTTGTAGCATATGAGATGAGTGACTTTGTTTGCCACCAACGGCTTTGAAAAGTTTGCACCCATTAGTCCCACCATTGTCTAGAAAGAAAGAACCAAACACGTGATAAGAAACTATTAGATTCTCCTTATCAGAAAATATTGAACTTCTCTTAAAAGTAAAAGAACTAATGAACAACAAACTGCATTTTACGAACCATAATATCATCTCGATCTTGCCGCTGGTACCCAGTTAAGCAGATTATCAGTGATTTAGCACCTGGGATTCCATTCAAACTTCTTGGAGGTCTGTACATGACCTGTAAGAGGTGGTGAATCTTTTGAGAGTTGATTTAAGGAAAAATCAATCATGCCTACAGGCCTAAGACGTGTTGACATAATTTTTAAGGGAGCAAAGGAACAGATAAAACAATGGATAGATTCATATGACCACTGAAACCCAAAATCATGGCCAAGGAATATTTCTGTAGAACTCCCTAAGCTCAATATGAGATATAAAAGAAATGCTGGCTCCGGAACCTATTGCACAATTGACCATCTAATAGAAATATTGCAGAGAAAAAGACTGTAAAACTGAATAGCACTTATAAACTGGACACATAAACACATAATATGAAAGATCCTTTCATGCACTAAAGTGGTTTTATAATTTAAAAGTAAAGTCTTCCGAAGAGACATTCTTTGTAGCCATTATTGTTTAAGCAACCACAGCTGGAAAAAGAGGCATTCAACTTAGCATCGCTGTGCCCTAGCAGACTGTAATATCCGAAAGGAAAAAGACAGAATTATTCAGAGGAACTCACAGAATCGTGATCAACAAGCATTCCCAGATCAAAACTATGTGCAACCCACAAGCTGGTAACAACTATTTTTCCAGACTGCTGAGCAGCAACACATATGGGGTCATCCTGTTTCCAGAAAACATAAGTGAGCAATGCTGTTTGAGTTTGAGTACAAAAATGGGATAAGCAATCAAGCAGCAAGAAATGCTAGAAAATCACCACAAAAACACAATAAAGACAATTTGGTTCAAACAAGACTATCTGACTCACGTAGATGATACCATCAACAATAAGATGGGTGCAATCTGGTCCATATTTACTTCTATCAACTCCACCACCCTCTACAAGCTTGGACCGAATCTGAAAAGGGGGAAAAAGGACAACTTTAAAGTAGAACAGTGACAACAACCATCAAAAAGAGAAGAATTACCACACAAAAAAGGAAAAAAAAAAAATATAATTGAATCTGGAAAATGAAAAAAAAAAAAAAAAAAATCACAACAACTCCGTTTTAAGAACATAACACTTGAACTTGAAACAAATAAATCAATCAATTATCCTTCAATCCAATGCAAACTTAGTTTGCATCAACAAAAAAAAAAAAAAGAAAAAGGCAGTCCAGTGCTTTGCATCAACAAAAAAAGGACAATTCAGTCCACTAAAGCTCATGTTAAGGTTATATTGTACACAGACCTACATTTTTACAAGAATACAAGAGGCTATTTCCACAGCCTGAACCGGTGACATACTAGTTACATGGTAGTAACTTTAGCAGTTACACTAAGGCTCCCTTTCAAAAACATGAACTCTAAATATCCATTTCACTATTCAAAAGATTATGCCCCCATCTTTTATCTAGGTGTCAGACCCACTCTACTTTCCCTTAGCTCACATGGAGTATTAACTTGGCAAATGCAACTAAATCAATCAATTATGAGACTGTATCCATAGTATTAGAAGACAATATTTTACATAGAACATCATTTCACACAACATCGGGTTACCTCTTAGAAAGGAAATTTGTCTGGCTCTCCTACCGGGTTCCAATACTTTCATTGAGATATAGCGCGGTTAAACTTTCACTGAGATACACCGGGTTCCAATACTTTCTCTGTCAGTGTCTTGTTTCTTTTATTATCTAGCAGTGTGTTATCCCATTCTGTTGTTTATTTTATGTTTTTTGTTTGTTGTACTGATATATGTCATAAGACGGAGGTCAATCGAAAATTGCCTCTCTACCTCATCTGAGGTAATGGTATGAACTACGTTCGCTTTACCCTCCCCAGACACCACTCTATGGAATAGACTGGGTGTGTTGTTCTTCTTCTTCTTCTTGAAACTTCCCAAGATCATATGTTGATGACTTCAGCCAATTTGATTCATTCTATTCCTAACCAAAGCAAATTAACCCTGGTTCTCTCTTTAGTGATCGAGTATCAAGCTCACATTTACCATTTTAATTTCCTCGGGCTTGAAACCAATCATACTTAATAAAACTCATATAGGACAGAACTAAAAAAGGAAGCACTAAGCTCCCACTATGAGCGGAGTCCTGAAAAAGACCGGACCACAAGGGTCTACTGTCCACAACCTTACCCTACATTTCTGCAAGAGATTGTTTCCGCAACTTGAATCTGAGCAAAAAAAAAAAGTAAATATGACATAATTTCTGACAATTTGGAGCTTAATTACAAAAAATGTCGAGATTTTACATAATTACTGAAAATCACAATTTTGGATATGTCGAAATATATAATACATCCAACAAAGCTATATTCTTTCCTTGTAAAAATGCATAAGTAACTACCAATACATTTTTCTAGATTTGTTTTTGTGGAGATACATAATTAGTTGAGATTTTTGTAAGTATTTTGTAAAGATGCATATTTGTGTAAATATGGTAAGTTAAAAGGTGTATATTTATGTTATTTTTTCAAAAAAATAAAAAGCAAAGTTTGAGGAAAATTAAACATGGATAAGTACCTGCCCCTTTCTAACAGACTCAAATCCGAGTAAAATAAAACGAACACCAAGAAAAGTTTGAAGCATAGGCTGGAGCATAATTACAGAAAATTTCGATATTTTATATAATTACTGAAAATCTCAATTTTGAGTCTGTCGAGATACATAATTAGCTCTCGCTACATCCAGCAAAGATAAATTTTTTCCGTTGTAATAATACATTACTAGCTGCCAATAAATTTTTTCCATTTTGTTTTTGCTGAGATACATCATTAGCTGCCCGATACATCCAATAAAGATATATCTTTTCCTTTGTACAGATAAATAACTAGCTACAAATACATTTTTTCCTATTTCGTTTCTGTTGATAAACATAATTAGCTCCCCGATAAATCTAATGAAAATACATTTTTTCCTTTGTAAAGATTCATAATTAGCTCCCTATACATTTCTTCCAATTTTGTTTCTGTCCAGCTACATAATTAGCTTCCCAATATATCCAATGAAGATACATAATTAGTTGGAATTTTTGTAATTACGGGTGGATATTTGTGTAAATATGGTAAGCTAAGGCGTATATTTATGTCATTTTTCCAAAAAAAATAAAAAAAACTTTGAAGAAAATTAAACATGGATAAGTAAGTACCTGCCCCTTTCCAATAGGGTCAAATCCGAGCAGAACAAAACGAACACCATCAAAAGTCTTCGAAGGGTCTAGCTGTAACATATCTTCAGTCATTCGGAGCTTCTTCTCCTTACCGAATAAAAGTAAAACTCCCGCTATACACTGACTCAGGGAAAGGAACGGCCAGACCTTTCACGTTACCGAATAAAAAGTACTATCCAATGCACTAAAACTCCTGCTATACACTGGCTCCCTTTCACGTTACTGAATAAAAAGTAATGTCCAATGCACTAAAACTCCTGCTATACCTCGGGGAACGGCCAGACCTTTCTCCCTACCGAACCACCTTTCACGTTACTGAATAAAAGGACAGCACGATGCACTAAAACACCTGATATACGGGGGATTCAGGTAACAGGCAGACCTTTCTCCTTACCGAACAAAAGTATAGTTCTGTGCACTAAAACTACTGCTATACACTGGCTCCGGGAAATGGAACAGCCAGACCTTTCACGCTACTGAATAAAAAGGGACAGCACGATGCACTAAAACACTCGACATATGCAGGATTAGGGCAGCACGATGCACTAAAACACTTGATACACGCAGGATTCGGGCAGCACAATGCACTAAAACACCAGATATACGCAGGATTCGGGCAGCACGATGCACTAAAACACCAGATATACGCAGGATTCGGGCAGCACGATACACTAAAACACCAGATATACGTAGGATTCGGGCAGCACGATGCACTAAAACACCAGATATACGCAGGTTTCAGGCAGCACGATGCACTAAAACTACTGCTATACACCGGCTCTGGAAAACGGAACGGCCAAACCTTTCACGTTACTGAATAACAAAAGGACAGACCGATGCACTAAAACACAGATATATGCGGGATTCGGGCAGCACGATGCAATAAAACACCAGATATACGCGGGATTCGCGCAGCAAGATGCACTAAAACACCAGATATGCGCGGAATTCGGGGAAGGGCCGAACCTTTCTAGGTACTGAATCTTCGAGAACAAGTAAGCTAGGCGGAGAAAATGGAGATAAAATTGTGAGATTTTGATTTATATAAGAACCCTAAGGAATTTGAAAGGGGGATTTTTTTTGTTGAAATTTTTTTACAAAGCTTGTTGAGGAAGGAGTAGACAAAAAATTATTGGAGGGATTTTGTGTCTTTCAATTTTTTATTTTTGGTTTAATGGCGGCAAAATTATTGTTGGGCCGAAAAAATGAGATATATTTGGTGTTGGGTCTTGATGATATGGGCCTAGGCCCATGTTCTTCTTATCCAAGATAGTCGATTGCCAAGAAAATTGCATGACATAGACCCAAATATGAGTGGCTTTATTTATTTGACCTCACTTTTTAATATACTAAAAGTACCATTTTATTCCTATACACTTCAACTATATTTTTAAACTTTCATAATCATTTATCTCTCAAATTTTATTTTTTATTATTTTCACTTTTTTATTTTTTTCCTTTAATTTTATTATTCTTTTTTTAATTATTTTCACTTTTTATTTTTTTCTTTAATTTTATTTTCATGTTTTAATTCATTTGTCTCAACCTTTATTTTTCTCTCTTTTTTTCTTTTTTCTCAAGCATTATTTATTTCTTTTTTTAATTCACTTGTCTTTAACCTTTATTTTTGGTTTTTATCAGTTATTTTTTTTATTTTATTTTTCTCAAACTTTAGTTTTTCCTCTCATTTTTTATTTTTTTTATTTTTTAAATTCTTCATTTTTTTCTTAATCTTTATTTTTTTCTTGCCTTTTTTCTCACTCTTTTTTTTTCTATTTTGTTTAATCGTTTTTTTCTTTTTTCAGTTCTCTTTTTGTCCCTCATTTTTCTCAAACTTTATTTTTATTTTTCCTCTCTTTTTTTTCTAAATTTTTTTAATTCTTCGCTTTTTTCTTGATCTTTATTTTTTTCTTTTCTTTTCTTTTTTTCTCAATCTTTTTTTTATTCCTCTGTTTTGTTTGATTACTTTTTAGTTTTTTCTCAACTTCTATTATATTTTGCTAATAAATAAAAAATTAGATAATCCGCAAAAGTATCTTCTTTTTTTGACATCAAAGCAAATTTAAGGTCATTAATTGTTGTTACGAAGTTCTTTGAAATTTCTTGAGATAAGTCGCGTTTCTAAGGCGAAAGTTGTAGAATATCTCATAAATAAAGACATACTGTGGTAGTATCAACTTTTACTCGTGGGACATAGTTTATTATTTGAAAGTCTTGGAGCTAAGTCTTGCCTCTAAGGCAATAGTTGTAGAATATCTCATTAATAAAAATATAACGTGATAGAGTCAACTCTTGCCCATGGGGCATAATTTGTAGTTTGAAAATTCTTGAGCTAATTAAGTCTTGCCTCTAAGACAGGAATTGTAGAACATCTCATAAATGAAAACATAACGTGGTAATGTCAACTCTTGCCCGTGGGGCATAATCTGTAGTTTGAAAGTCCTTGAGCTAAGTTTTGCCTCTAAGGCAATACTTGTAGAACATCTCATAAATAAAAACATAACGTAGTAGAGTCAATTCTTGCCCGTGGGTCATAATTTATTGTTTTAAAGTCCCTAAGCTAAGTTTTTTCTTTAAGGTAGGAGTTATAAAACATTCGACTCTTGCGCATGAAATATAACTTGTTGTTTGAAAATCCTTGAGCTAAGTCTTGCTTTTAAGGCAATAGTTGTAGATCATCTCTTAAATGAAAATATAACGTGATAGAGTCAACTCTTGTCCGTGGGGTATAATTTATTGTTTAAAAGTCTCTGAGCTAAGTCTTTCCTCTAAGGAAAGAGTTATAAGACATCTCATAAATCAAAATACAATATGGTAGGGTCGACTTTTACACATGAAACATAACTTGTTTGAAAGTCATAAGTTTTGCCTCTACAATATAGTAGTGTCACCTCTTGCTCATGAAACGTAGCTTATTGTAAGTCTTGCCTTTATAATGTGTTAGTGTCAATTCTTTCTTATGAGATGTAACTTAAATGGAAGAAATCGAAGAAAAGAAAAAAAAAAATTGCGGAAAAAGAAGAAAACGAATAAAAAAATTTTAAAAATAAAAATCAAAGAAAATGTAGAAGTTGGGAGAGAATATGAAAAAAATAAAGGTTGATAAAAATAAAAATAAAATTTAAAAATAAAGGTTGAGAAAAATTTAAAAAGAAAAAAATCAAAGAAAAATAAAAAAAAATAAAAAAATAAAAGTAGACGTTGAAAGGTGTAAAGAAAAAAAGTAAGGGTTGAGAAAAATTAAAAAGAACAAAAAATAAAAAATAAAAATAATATAAGATAAAAAAAAATGTTGAGGGGAAAAAAGGAAAAAAAGTAAGGGTTGAGAAAATAAAAAATAAAAATCAAAGTAAAATTAAAAAGAGAAAAAAAAAAAAGTTGAAAGATATAAATATAGAGTTGTTATTCATTATGAGCATCATTTATGTAATTACTCCATTGGTCAGGGGCAATTTTGTCCCAAAAAATATTAGTTACTAGCTAAAGGCTATTTTAAAAAAGTTTTTTTATTAGGGGCTAAAATTTGAAAGTCACCTCAATTTCGGTCTATTTTTGAAATTCACCCTCGATTGCCTTCTTAGGTAACTGCGGAACTCGCCCTTTAGCCATCAATCTTTAGATACAGAGCAGTGGCGGAGCCAGACTTTTGATTAAGGGTGTTTATATTTTCCCTTGGACAAAGAACTGTTTAAAAAACAAATGATCAAGGGTGTTCATATTTCCCCCCGTGCAAAGAACTGTTTAAAAAATAAAGAAAATATTTTCCCTTGTGCAAAGAACTGTTTAAAAAATAAAGAAAATAAAGCTCTGCTGCATCTGCCAAGGTTCGAACCTGGGTTGTTGATGCGGAAATGCATACTCTTGATCACTAGACTATACTTCTCTAGATTATCAAGGGTGTGCAACAACATGTATATAACCATAAATATCTATATTTAACCTATATACTCAAAAAAAAAAAATCGACTAAGGGTGTTCATCTGACCACCTTTCGTTGGTTGTGGCTCCGCCACTGATACAGAGGGCACAGTGTTTAGAACTTGATATGGCCATTACGAGTTTTTGTTTATGTCCTTTGGATTGACTAATGTGCCGACAACTTTTATAGGTTTGCTGAATAGTATCTTTAAGTCATTTCTGGATTCTTTTGTTAATTGTGTTTATTGATGACATTTTAGTTTACTTCAAGAAATTACATAATACCACATCTTAACTTACCATCATTACCTAAATCCCAACTCATCACGGAACCGCCTAAGTAATATATCGAGATCCTAAGTAACGTATCGTGACTCTAGGTAATGCATTTGACCAGTTCAAATCTATGAAAATCGCCCTTTATTTTACCATGGTCTTTAATTTTGAAGTTTTTGTCGAAATTGTCCCTATTTTGGAATGATCTTATGTAGTTGAAAGTACACTTGTGACATGATTCAATTGACATAAGTTTAGAAGATTTTTTTTTTAGTTTCCCATCCGGTGTTCGATGCCCGCATTGGAGCCCCGATTAATCCAAATCGCGCGTTGCAGGGCCCATTAAGTTGGCAGCGCTCCCAACAGAGTTTTCTCCATACCCAGGGTTGAACCCTCGACCTCTGGTTAAGGGTGGAACAATCCCATCCACTGCACCACAACCCATGTTGGTAGTTTAAAAGACTTTTAACATTGTACGACATAAGTTCCGTAGGAATTAAATTGTGTTTAACGATATGACTGTGAATATTGAAATAGATCTTTCGTCTCACTGACATAACTTGTTAAAGTGAATATTCAAGGGAAGCGCACCAGCATAGATTGTGGTGCAATAGATGGGGCTGCTCCACCCTTAACCAGAGGTCGAGGGTTCGACCCTGGGTTGGGAGCGCTGCCACCTTAGTGAGCCCTACAACGCGCGATTCGAATTAGTCGGGGCTCCAATGCGAATACCGGAGACCGGATGAGAAATCAAGAAAAAATGGGGAAACACTCCCTATCCAAGATTCAAATCCGGGACCACTGGTTGAAAAAGAAGCAGGCTCAAAGATTCAGAGCCTTTGTTGACTTGAATTTTCTAATTCTTGTGATATGGTACAATCACTGGTTACATAGATATTGATCCAAATCATGATTACTGATTCTTGTACTAATTTTGCAGTCCTCATTTACTGAAAATCACAATGGTACACACATTTTCCAAGTAAACATCAATTTCTTTGCATAATACTATATAAATACATCTCAATACGAAATACTGAATCGCGACACTACATATCTTAACTTGAAAGTATGCCGATGGACAGCTAACTATTTACATGGATGCCAAGCTCATTACTCTCAATCCCTTCATCTGATGAATCGTTGAAAAGCATAACAAGTCTCACCAATTGAGAAAAAGGGCATCCCGGTGATTTTGGGTCTATCGTACACAGGTCAGGTCCGAGACAGTGTTGGACTGCAAGGGTCGATTGTACAGTCTTACCCTACATTTCTGCACCAGGTTGTTTCCACGGCTTGACCCATGCAATCCTAGTCAGATGACAGCAACTTTATCAGTTATGTCGAGGCTCCCCAATTGAGCAACCTGTAGATGCATAGAATGACAATTAATACCCCAAATAGATAAATGTTTCTCTGCCCATTTGTGAAAGTGAAAAACAAATTTCCATTTCTCTCCACGACTCCACCCTGTACGACGAATGAAGTGCTAAAATCAAGGAGTAGTGACAAGTTATTTAGAGTATCAAACTGATGCAAGACCTACATGTATACCCTCCATTTCTCTGTGCTATGTACGATGAATGTAGTGCTAAGACGTGGGAGGAGTGACAAGTTATTTAGAGTATCAAACTGATGCAAGACCTAAATGTATACTTTTACAAAATGTCGTCTCAGCAACTCAAAAAGCAAAAGCATGTATTCAAATCTAGCTAGTCACTAACCAATAACAGCTCCAAGCAAACAACATTAACAAACAGAATATCAAAGTTCCGGTCTTTTACATCATTAATAACTACAGGAACTTTTAGCACACAAGTATTACACGCTTTCCCCTACTTATATGACTTGCTTTCCGTTTTGAATAAATATTTGGCAGTATCTCACTAATAACATCATTTTAAACATCTTTCATTGGTTTCAAATTATTTTCACGGGCTATGGCTAAGAAAAAGGAGGCACCACAGGTGAAACGGATCCATCACTTCTATATAAAAGGAAAAGCCTTAGCTGATATTAGCTCCCCGAAAACAAACTAGCTAGTTGGAATGAAAAATCTTCCATGCTAGAGGATGGCTAACGATAATGCAGATATATAACCAAATTCTTGGACAGATTCACTATTCTGGGTAAATTCAGTATCAAGAGAATTTGTGTTTCTCTTCATCTTCAATATCCAAAGACTCCGTGGAAGAAACTGATCTTCACTAAAGGCCTTTTACCTAGGCATCACTTTGTGTTGTTGCTGGCATTACACAACAGGTTATCAACAGTTGATAAACTCAGTAGATGGGGGTATTCAGGTGGCCTCAGAGTGCGTCCTATGTCAGCCAGCTACTGTGGGATCTAGTTCACATTTGTTCTTCAACTGCTCCTATTCTAGGTACTTGTGGCAGACACTACTTACTTGGATGGGACAGATTACTAACTGGGACTCTGAGGTACGATAGCTATCTTCCCTAAGAAGTGCAAGAGCTGCAACTGTGATCCTGGGATTCATTTTTGCTGCTGTGGTATACCATGTTTGGATTGAAAGAAACAGTCGCAGATCTACCCAGGTGGGTAAGGATACACTGTTAAGAGTCAAAGAGATCATTTTGCAATTACATATTGTGGGGCAGCGACATACCAAATGGATGAGCATACTAGAGAAACTCAATAATTTTCCCTTTGGTCATTCTATATTTCCTAATGTAAAATGACTTGGGCCCTTCCTAGAAGGTGCTCAGTTATTAAGTAGTCTCTTTTGATTACAGTTTTTCTTCTTTGGTTATTTTTGTGGGAACCAACTATAGAGTCCAATGAGTTTGTTGTGTAAATTGCTTTACTTGGTTAAATACGATTCAGCTTATACTTTGCTAAAATGCAATCCAGTTTATCCGGAAAAAAAATGTGATCAAGACAACATTTTAAACTCCATGCTGTCGAAATGATGTCTCACTAATTGGGATTGAGGGAGTAGTTAAAAACCAGCCATCACATAGAACCTGAATTTTGATTTAACAGATCATGGCATCACTGGCAAACTATTATATAAGCAGAGATTCATTTTGCAGCAAATAAATAGGCTAAGACAGCTGAGGCTACCGAAGTTGCTCGACTCTCCAAAAATGTTGCCGCACCCGTGTCAGATCCTTCAAAAATACACTACTTTTGGAGGATCTGATACGCATCCATCTAACATTTTTGAAGAGTCTGAACAACATAGGAGGCTACCACCTAGCATAAGTGCATCAAAAATCATCTTTGAATGTTTAACCAACAGTTTGCGCGGTTTTCTCATGATAGTACAGAGGGATAGCTTTACCATTGCAGGCTGTTGTTCACTAAAGGAATGATGGAAAATTGCCAAGTCAGGATCATCCTTGTGCTTGTCCCAAGCAGCTTTGAACTGCGAGCCCTTGGATCTTGACAATGAGGGGAAAAGATATTAGGAAAGTGAAGAACTAAATAATAAGAGAGAAACTATACAACAAAACAAAAAAAGAAAAAATCATAGCACATGCAGGAAGAAAAACAGAGGTATCAACATGGACAGGGTCACAGAGAATGATATTTACTGTTGGATCAAAATCATAATCTGAAGAACAAGCTTTCTGATTTCTTCACGTGCAACTTTTAGTGCTGCTTCCTTGTATAGACTAACAAGTTCATCCACCAACCTGCATCACACCGACAGATACAGTTTAAGGAAGCAAGACAAGAGCATGTAGGGAGCTTCTAGTTTAACGCTAGGATTGTTAATTCATCATCAGTTAAGATGGTTTAATTGTTAGAAAAAAGGGGGTCCTCAGTTTAGATGCAACAGGAATTTGGAAGGAAAACATACACTATTGGATGCACTAACAACTTTTGGTGTACTCCACTCTTCATATTCACAGCAGATATAAGTAAAATTCAGGGTGAATCCTAGTATTCCTTCGTAAATTACCTTTCAATGTGTGGCGAATTCCTTATCCATGTCAACTTTACAACTGTCTTGATCCGTTCAAGAACCTGAAATAAAAATGGTATCAAATGTGCTGCTAGTGGTGATCTTCAAACACAGTATCTTGTATAAGAAAACCTTAAAATGCAAAAGAAGCTCAAGTTTTATATATTTTAACAAGAAGCCTATTGACACAACTAAATTATAAATTGAAACTAGGGGAAAAGGAAATTCAGGAAAATTGTCCAGGATGCACTGGTTTACTGTAAGAGTTCAAAAGGTAGTAAGGCTGACCGACTCAAACGAATTTCATCACCTCTTACCAGTAGAACAGTTCCGTCATCATCTGTATGCATCCACTTGAAGAAAAGGGGGAAAAGTCGCCTGAAATGAACTAACAGTATAAGACCAAGACGATTAAACAGTGGCTCAATATGCTGTAGCCATGCAATACGTCGCTCCTTGTTTCTTGGTTGCCTTTCCAAGTGACTCAACATCTCATTCAACAATTTTTCATACCTGTGTCACAAAATTTTTGATAGGTAACTACATACTTGAAGCATAAATATTGGATGAGTAAATACATACTTGTAGCATAAAATATTGGAAATGCTCTCAGAGGACATGTGACATATTAGTACACAAAGGTACAGATACCTGTTTTAATGTATATGACATTGTCATGAACATCAAAAGACAACTAAATAGGGATTCACTGCATCATAAGCCTCTAAACAACGAAGAATTTTATTCAGATATCAGTTGGCTAAAAAGAACAGCAATGATGATGCCAAAACAACAACTTGAAAAATCTGACTTCCAAATTAATTATTAAAAAAAATTGTAAATTTGACAACAATAGACTGTTCCCAAGAGTTAACTTCAACGAGTAACACAGAGGTAATCCTATCCTCAAATAATAATAATAATCAAACTTTCACTTAATACTTGTGCAAGCCAAAACACTAAGAGTATCCAAATGTTTATTGGGGGCACAATAATTTTATGGGACAGCTCTTTCTGCATTACTACCATCCAAACATCATTCTTCTGAAAAATTACTGTAAGAATTAGACCATAAAGTACAGATTGAAAACACATGTATGAATATGCTTTTGTGTGCATCAACAGTAAAAGAAGAATCATGTTTTAGCATTTCAACTATACAATTTCCCAAGCAAATTTATGAGTAGAATACCATTTTAAATCATGCAAACATGTTGGAAAGAATTATCAAAGATTCAATATATAACTTATAGTGATATAGAGGATGCTCTACCATATGCTTCGAGGATTACTTTTCTGGGTGAAGGTCACCATAAGTACAGACAATTGAACCGCACGCTCCCATATCTCATCGTCGGAAACAATATTTTGGCAGCAAGCATCAAGAATTACATCTTCATACCAACCAATCTCAGCAGCATTGACATTTTTTGCCAGATGTATTAAGCTTGCCATGCCCTGCCCCTGAAGTAAGAGACAAGATTTAATCAACAACCTAATGAAATCCAAAATATTAGTCATAGACTCATAATTATGAGATGCAAATGTGTAGCAGACAAGCACCAGTTGCTTGTAACAATTTGAAATACCATTTTTAAACGTGAATATGGATTATATCACGCTCCCAATGACTAAGATGGAAAGATACTTACCAAAAGAAAAAAAGAACAAAAGACAAGCTCCAGAAAAGAAACTCAAAACCTGATTCATTTGGTGTTCTTTTTGTTGTCACAAGTTGCTATAGAGGTCAAAAATGAGCCAACTATTAGAGGCACATAAAAGTTATAGTACTGGCGAGCTAATATTCGATTTAACGGGTCCATCCCTTCTAATAGTTCACATTGTATTTTGACCACCATGTGTCTCAAGGGAAACACGGTGATATAGGAAATGTGAACTTTCCAATTAGAATATCTAATCATCCAACGCTTTCACCTATTAACTAACCACTGCAAGAATCAGCAGGTTTACACTATATAGAGGGTTTAATTATTCTAAAGTTACACAGGGTCATCAGCTTAGTTTGAAGCACCAATCAACAATTACATGGTTTATCTGATTGACACAGCAAAAAATTTCTAAGACCAACAATCATACAAAGATGAATGCACCTTTACTTCAGACGACCAGTGATCAAGAGCTGTTAGGGCACATGGAATCACCAAAGAGCACACTTTTCCAAGGTGAGGATAATCCACCTACAAACGATAAATATAGAGGTTATGTTCATCTCAACAGAATTCAAAACTCCAACTGAAGAAAATAATCATATGAATAAATCTTCAAGTACCAATTAAGGATAAACATACCTGAGAAATGAGCCATCTAAACTGATAAGCAGCAATAATGGCGTATGCTACAGGAACCCCAGCACTTGCAGATGTTATCTCATGACCATCAATTGACTTATCAATGGCACTCTGCTTAATCGTGTCTTTTAGCAAAGGCAAGAGTTGAGGCATTAAGTGTATGGCCAACATTTTGTCATTTGGGAGAGACTTAAATTCGATCTCCAGCTCGCCAAATTTGATCAAGTTAGAATTTCCAGCAGCCGTGGTAGCATAAGCTTTAGATAGGTCTTTGAAGGCGGAGGCAGCAGCAAGAGATAGCGAATTGGAAACCCAAAAGTGTTGATTATAGGTTGATTCGGAGGCGGATGCCAATGCAGCACAACATAAGCTAAAATCCCTTATTTCGGGTTGAGAGTCGGAAATAAGAGACAGTAACATGGATTTGATGGAGACATTGGAACCCTCTGGAGGAGTATACGGTGCCTTGGAAAGTGATTCCCTTATTGGCTTTGATAATCTATTACATACAGTATTTAAACAGATTATTACTCATACCTCAATACATACAACATATTAAAACAAGACATAAAGAATGCTCTTACAGAAGCAACTCCTCATTGAGAGACTTCGACATCCTTCCCTTCTCGCTGCTAATGCTAATGCTTCCAAACCTGACAACCTGCCGGTTTTACTTATGTAAATTTACGAGCCGTTCGTCCAACTAGCATTCCTACAATACTACCTTGAATCAAAATCTCTTAAGAGAAAGAACAAGAGACAATGAATTGAAACATCATTGGATGTTCAATCCTTTGTCCAAACTTAAATGTGAATTGTCTCTTCTTTACATGACTCTGGGGGAGGAGCCAGGTAAGTCAAAGGGGTTTCGGTGGAAATATTGCACGGTTTAGAACAATAAACCCAGTGTATTCCCACAAAGTGGGTCTGGGAGGGTAAAGTGTACACAGTCCATACCACTTCCCTAGAAGCAGGGAGGTGGTTTCTGATGTACCCTCCGCTCAAGACAGATAACAGTATAATAAACAAAAAACATAAAAAATAAAAAATAAACAAAAAAGTGGGATAACATACCGCTAGATAATAAAAGAAACAAGACACCGACAGAGTAATACTATAAACTATTTATTCGAGATCACAAATATCATTAGAACACTACGAACCAAAAACTACAAGCACAGATACAAACAAAGCACTCCTCCCTAATATTACAAACGCACTCCCATCCACTAACCCTCTACCCTAATTCGTGTCCTCCATAAGCTATAACCACTCCATCTCATATGTTAGGATCGAGAATCCCGGATAGTGCGGAATTAAACAAAGTAAGCGTTTGAAGACGATAACAAAACGATAATAACGATAAGTTGAGAAAATAAAGGAGGCACAAATTTAACCTGGTTCGGTCAACTTGACCTACGTCCACAACCAAAAGAGAAGCAACTTCACTAAACACCAACGGAACAAAAAAAGTATAAAGATACAAAAGAGAGTACAAAATTAGAGTAATTAAATACTCTAATAGCCCAAATACCCAAAAGAATAACCTCACAAAGATCACTCCAAATAAGAGGTTCACTCAAAGTATTTCCCAACACAACTCTCTTACAAATACTCTCTACAAAGAAGAAAACAAACACAACTAATTCTTCTTCAAATGTTGGTATTCTTCTCTAAATGGTATATTCCAAAGAGGGTGGAAATGCCTCTATTTATAGGCACAAAACAAACCTACGTTGATGTCATTAATGACATCAACACACTACTTTGCCAACCAAATTTGACAAGAAAACAAATTGCATGCAATGTTGGACTAGTCAACCAAATTTGACAAAGCCAACAAATGATCTTGCAAGTGCTTCGTAGAAACTTTGTTTGACCAAGTGTGAATCCAAGAAACAAACAAAAGGCCACATTACATCATCCCTAATCACCTCCCTCCAATATTTCTTCGACCTACCTCTACCCCGCCAAAAACCATCCATAACCAGCCTTTCACACCTCCATACTGGAGCATCCGTGCACCTCCCCATCTCGTGTCCGAACCATCGCAACCTCACTTCCTACATCTTTGCACGGTTTATTAAAAAATAAAAAAAAGAAGCCCGGTGCACTAAAACCCTCGCTACGCATGGGATCCGAGAAAGGGACAGATCACAGGGGTCTATTGTACACACTACACAGCCTTACCCATTTCTGCCGGAGGCTATTTCCACGGCTTGAACCAGTGACCTCTTGGTCACAACGGTTTATAGATAGTAAAAATTTAATTTTTTTTAAAGTATATATAATAGATATTTAACCCCCTTTGACTTCTTCGTATTTTTACTTTTCATATTCTAAAACCTCTTAGTGAAAATTCTAGCTCTGTCACTGCATAACTCATATTAAATGTCAATTAAACTTGAACAAATCACAAATGATCACATGAAGTAAAGCTAAATCTCATATAACTCAGTCAAGAACTCACGTAATTTGGAATCAAACAAAACAAACACACTAATGAATATCTGAATTTAAATGTAGAAATGCATTTAAAGAAAGTGAAACTAAATTAAATTAGACTAATTCAATCTTTTAAATATAAAATTTAAATATTCAATTTATATGAATCAATTTATTCAATTTTCGCAAATTAGGTACCTGAAAAGAGAGAAGCATAAACCCTAGCAAATTGGGGGGAAATTGAACTTATGGAGCATTTCTGTTGGGCCGGACTTGATGATAAAGTTCTCATATGGGCCAAGCCCAAGTCTTTAAATAGTGGATACTTAACGAACGGGAAAAAAAACGTATATAGAAATTATTAGATAGGGAATTATAACTTATAGCATAACTTTTATTTTTTCAAATTGTAGCAAATTTTATAAAAAAAATAAAAAAAAAAACATTTAAAAAAAAAAAATACTCATCACCATTTAGTTGTTCCAATCACAAACGCTTTAATTAACAAGCACGATCAATATGTCTCCAGGGGAGCACTACTTGATTAATAAGACTTTAACTCCCATCTCCTCAATTTGTTTGTAATTGAAGCGCAGTAAGAGTTGCATACATAGACACGAATATTGTATTTTAATAGTTATTTTGTATTTAAGCAATTTTTTATTCGGTGTTATGCTAGTTTAACAATTGTTTTGTATTTCACATCGCTGAATGAATTGGATATCAATTAAGTTTGTGTCAACTAGATTTACTGCAATTTTTCTAGATGAAGTGTTCGTTAAATCTTAATTTAATACAAAAGTAGATAAGTAGAATCTTGATTCAAAGAGAGAAGCATGTAGTGTATGGAATGAGTATATAAATTGGTATTAAATTTAATATCGCAATCCATAAATATCAATTTATATATTTATTTCATACAAATATGACATGGAAGAAAACACTTCATAAACCGATTCCATCCAATTTATAATCTTAAGTACTTCTTTTTAATCGAATATCACAATTACATTATACTCATTCTATATAAATATAACATGTAAAAAACTATTTTATAAACCTTGAATGTAATATTGATATCATACAAGTTTCATACATAAAATAATTTAAAAAATACAAGTTTGCATATTTATTTCATACACTAAAATAAATAATAACGTATAATATTTGGTGAAAATCGATTTCTATACCAATTTCTGCAATTATTATATTTATTTCATACTGATTTTATACAGATTCATACACGAAACAGTTTAATAAGTATATACAAGATAATTTTCACTATATTATTCTTATGAAAAATTACAATCTACATTTAAATCCTTATTTATGTTGTTACCAACACAAACTGATTGTTCAGTATTTTTACTCTAATATCCATTGACATATCTTTTATTGTTATATACAATGAGCATTTAATAAAGAAATTGACAATACTCCTTATATCATATTATTTTTAAAGAATAAAAGAAAAAATAGAAGAAAGAGAATTTTTGATGAAGGAGAACAAATTGTTGGTTGAATAATGATTCACAATGGAACAAATCGTTGGTTGAATATTCTAGGACTTCTACGCGAAGGAGTAGAATCGAATTTTGGTTTAGACTTGATTCACAATGGAGAATGAAAAAAATAAATATATCAATTTTATGTTTTTCGGCAATAAGATGAATATTATCTTAAACCCGTTTTTTTTTTTTTCAATGAAAAAGATGAATATTATATGAAACCCACTTTTTTTCAATCTTGTATTTTCAAGGGAAGAATATGAATATTATATGAGTAAGTTAATAGCATCAGAATTTTTAATAAATTTTTGAAAGGTTGAGTATTAGAATAGAGAAAGAGAACATATATTTACCATAATTATCAATACACAATTTAATCGGAATATTGATTACAACCCTAGAAATATGGAACTGATTTAAATTATATAATTAAAAATAAATTTTGAAAATACAATTAAAATAATATATCTTTTAATAAGTTGCTATAACTTGTAACTAAATTGTTATTAATGTAAGTGTTGCTAAAATTTGTTATTTTAGATCTAATAATTCTAGAGGGGATAATTTTCCCCTAACGAAATAGCCAAACACAAGGGGTCTATTTACAGAAATTTTCTTAGCTTTAAATTA
This sequence comes from Capsicum annuum, assembly GCF_002878395.1. NCBI lineage: Eukaryota > Viridiplantae > Streptophyta > Magnoliopsida > Solanales > Solanaceae > Capsicum > Capsicum annuum. The sequence continues at coordinate 544,284 of NC_061116.1, forward strand.
AATTATAAAATATACTGAGACCACGTGTATCTTAGGAGTTCTGTGCATCTGAGATACACAGGCTCACGTGTATCCGAGACTATATATTCAGAATTGTGTATCTAATTGTTGTAATTTCATGGATATCACCAGAATTTTATGAATCTTGCCGAAAAAATCGTGAATTTAGCTATAATTTCATAGATTTCACCGAAAATTTAATGAATCTCATCTAAAATTTAATGAATCTCATCAGAATTTCATGGATCTCGTTGAAATTTCACGAATACTCACGATTTTTGCTCGTGTATCTCTAGATACACGAAAGTTTTTTTCCTGGTTTAGGGTATGGTATGACTTGTAATTATTGACCAAATTTTCGGTATGTTTTATAATTATAGGCCAAAGCTTCTACATTTTATTGGCCCTTAAATAATTACATAAATATCTGATTTTACGTAAGAACTCAAATACATTATTAAAGAATGTGATGTATCGCAAAATTAATTGATGCGTCTAAAAAAATGTAATTTATCTGTGAAAAATTAAATGATGTATCCATATAAAATTAAATGAGATATTAATGTAAAATTAAGTGATGTATCTGAAAAAATATTATGTATCCATATAAAATTAAGTGATTTATTCTGAAGAGTAATCAGCTCCAAAAGGATTGAGATTTATTCATAATTTTTGTTCGCTTGCTTTCTCGACACTAAAAAATAAATAAACAAATTATTTATTTTTCCAAAAATATATATTTTTTCACGAAACATATTTTTCGTTGTACCAAACACAACATACAAAGAAAAACGCTTTTATGCAAAAAGGTAGATGTCTCGATCGATATAAATAAAGGCACTAATTAGAATATCGTACGCAAAGACATATATTTTTTTTTATATAAATAACAAAAATAATTAATAAGGTATAAAAAGGTTAGTTGTCACGTACAAATTCAGCATTGAATTATGATATTAATTACTAGTCATTTATTAATATTTGACAAAGTAGGTAAAAGAATACAAAATATGTGTATCGTTTTCTAATATGTTTCAATATCATGGGCCCAAATTATAATTATATTGCAACTAGACCTTGGATATTTTTGCTACCCCATATGAGGCAGATCTAAAATTTTAATAGATACCGTAAGAAATTATTAAATATTTAGTTAAAAATTCAGTTATTATTATATATTAATTAATTTAAGAAAGCTATATAAATTCATGAATTTCATTTTTGAATACGTATCATCCTTATTCTACAACGCTAAGTATACGACTAGTGCTACTCTGAAGAGGAAAATACCGTCTAGCAGGGGCGGAGCCAGTTTTTGATTAGGAAGGTCATCTGAATCTCTTTTTAACGAAAAAAAATATATCATTTATACATAATTAAAATTATTATTTTATGTATCTATAGTAGGCGTTGAATCCCCTTCGATTAAATTTTCTTCAAATATTGAACCCTTTAATTGAAATTTTGATTCCTCCTCTACTCTCTATCCAATATCATTGAAATGTTTCAAAAAATTAGTAAAATAATTAGGCACTTACAAATTTATGTGAGCATAGTAGAATGAATTGAATCATGCTATTTAGGAATCATTTTCTAATAATAATATTAGATCAACCAAAAGAATATATTTATTACTAATTACAACATATTTCAATATCACAAGACCAATCTCACAACTGTACTACAACTATAACCCCAGCCTTTTATTTTAGCTTTAAACATAGAACTTTAATTTCAACCACAAAAAGTGCATGTTGGTGTTCAAAAAGGTAAAAAGTTGTATTGATAAAAATTAATTAGTACATGCACATTGCAGGGTGTTTTTTAATTTTATCTTCCAAAATTTTAGTACTTACAATCAGTTCAAAATAATATTAATGTCCAAGCAAGTTGCATTATTGGTGAACGCTTCATATAGTAGTTACTCACCCATAATTGATCGATGGTAGTATTATTTTGTGATAGTTTTATGTTTGTTACTATTTGTTGTTGCGTTTCCTAGTTCTTATATTATATCCACGTTTTAGACTGTTTTTTGTCTTGAATTGGGGTCTATTGAAAACAGGGGTGGACCTAGATTCAAAATTATGGTGCTTCGACAACCGTTAAACCCAACGCATAATAGGAATAATTATACAAGAAATGTGTAAAAATTGATATAAGATGGAATTTTTTTTTCATAAAACCAAGAAGATAGGTAGTTGCTTTACTTTACATAGAGAACCGTAAAATTTTGGGTATCAATATATGTGTTTGGACCTCCCGAGCATCCAAAACCCCTAAATCTTGAATCTGGTACTGATCGAAAACAACATTTCTACTTTGCTCTGAGGTAATAGTATAAATTACGTCCATATTACCTTTTTCATATCCCCATTTTGTGAAAGTATATTAGGTATGTTATTATTGTATAGTTGATAACCTTTTTAGTTCCGAAAGTATTTTTGATCTTTTTTGGTTTCCACACTGGTGGGTGATTTTGTAGTTGTTAGAAAAAATTATTGGGGTAATGTGGTATCTACCTTCATAGAGAGACAGTGACAGTGACAGATTTGATAGAACTTAATATGATGGATTTTGATGTAATTTTAGGGATGAATTGACTTCCTTCGTGTTATGCTTCTCTAAATTATAGGACCCAAAAGGCATATAGATACATGAAAGAACCTATGTATAAACCAACACGACATGTGAAATGTAGGACAAAGCAAGAAGATGGAAAAGTGAATAAAGGCATTATTTTAAAGTTTCGTTTTAGTTCACACGATATATTAAGCCGTGGCCCCAATTTGCCTTTTCCCACCACTTTCACATGTCTCCATGATCCTAATCTCCTTTTAATCATTTTCAAAAGCTAGTTCAGAGGATTGTCCAAGTTCACGTAAGGAAACTACTAGTACATTTATCAATCAATTTGAAATTTTTATTCACTGTCATATTCTGTTTTTGTCAAGGTTAAACAAAACATGATTTGTATACTCTAAAAGAATTGAAGATTTGTATAGAGTCGCCACTTAATTTTTAAGAAAAATAAGGAAAGCTATTTATTTATTAGCACGTGTGACTAATGTTCTAGTCTGCAAAAAATCAATTGAAATTTCAGGTAAAGGCTCAAATTATCCCGAAGAGAAGGGGTTAGGCACCTTTCAAGATCCACAAATATGGTACCCGGCTAGACTAAATTTATCAAAAAGGGAGAAGGTATATTTAAAATATTGTAAAAGGTGTATGTCTATTAAGTATAAATTAATTCTTTTGAAAAATATAAATATTTAAATTCTTTTAAAGGTATATGTATATTAAGTATATAAATAAAACATATGGTTATGAAAACATGTAAAAAATATGTATAAAAAATGTAAAAATTACATGTGAAAAGGAAAAGTATTTTGTGGCGTATTAATGAAAAAATATCTTTTATGTACTATGAAAGAAAAACTATTCTGCAAATTTTTACTTGAAAAGAAAAGATTACATAATGCTTATGATGCGAATGTGTGAGAATTAATCAATTAATTTTTATTTATCTGTGTAAATATTAATGGCTTAAATTTTACCTAAATACGTGACAAATATTATGAGTAAACATGTTTGTGCTCAATAACTCAAAAGTAAATGTTCACTATATTTTTATATTTATGTACAATCACATAGATGAGAAATAAAAGACAAACATAAAGGTCGGGGTGTTCTTCAAGTAGCACCTTGAAATGTGTTATCGAGAATATGTACAAATACTTGACAGAGATATAAAATAAACAAACAAATTAGTCATGTGTACACATATGTATATATGTATATGTAAAAATAGAATTTTATTGTAAAGTGGACTCGAATTAAGTTTTAGACGCATCATGACTATGAAGTGGTTGCTCGATTTATTGGTCATCCTAAATCGTATTGCCAAGATACGAATCTTAAAACCCTTTGTGTTGTTTGATATTGCAAAGATTTCTTCATCGCCCGAATTTATTTATTTTTGTTACGTATATTGTATACGTAATGTTTGTCTTTTATTTAGGGAGGCCTCGAAAATCATGAAAGTTTCTCCATTGGCCATGTATTGATTTTCGATATAAGCTAAGTAATTTGACAAAATAAAATTCGTCTTATTTTACGAGATGGCCTCAAAAATCTGACGAAAAGATATTATCATCGGTCATATATTGATATTTTGATAGAGTGTAAGTAAACTTGAGAAATACAATTCCGTCTTTTGTAATGGAGTGACCTCAAAAATTCGACAGAAAGATATTGTCATTGACCGAGTATTTATTTTGAGTATATATGTGTGTTTCTGAGAAAAAGAAAAAGATGAACAAAATTTGTGTATGATTAAAATATGTGTGTAGTGAAAAAATGTGTGTTTGAGAGAGAAAGAAAAATATGCAGTGTGTTTTTATACAAAAAATGTGTGTGTATTTGTGTATTCGAGAGAGATGGGAAAAAAGAAAAATATATGTATGGGTGATTAAAATGTGTTTTTTTTTTATTTGTGAATTTGTGTATTTGAGGAAAGGATGAGGAGGAAAAATATGTGTACTTTTTGTGTATTTTTGGGAGAGAAAAATAGAAAAATGAGAAAATATTTGTGTTTTTGAGAAAAAATATGAATAAGATTTTTTTTTTTTTTTTTTTTTGTATTTTTGTGTATGTATTTGAGAAAGAAAGAAAAAACATGTTTGTTAGAAGAAAAGGTGAATATGTGTGGGTGGTAAAAATATGTGTCAGTTGTCTTCCACCATCCATTATTTATAATGAAAATTGATACTCTTTATTATTCAATGGATAAATTAAAGGGGTGTTCCCACTTTTTCTTAATAACACATCCTTTGATTCTTAGGGGTCGTTTGGTTTGAGGACAAGGGATAAGCTTCATTATAAATAATAGATGAAGCTTTGAGAATGATACGAACAACGAGGTTAAAGAAATTCAAGGGATCAAGTATCGAAATGTACTTAATAAGAGTTTTCATTTCTCATTCGAAAAACTTCGAGAGGATGATTATTGAACAGTGCAATAAAGGAAATGCCTAGGGATGACAATGGTGCGGTGCGGTACGGGTTTTTACAAAACCCTCAAGTTTTAAAACCGCACATCACATTTAAACCCGCATAAACCCACTCCACATTCATACCCGCGGATAACCGCACCGCACCGCCCCATGTTTTTATTTTTTTCTTTTTTAAAAAAAAATTGCAACTCCATTGAAAATTATAATATTTCCAAATCTACAACTAGAAAATAATAACTAATTTCTATTATATCACTTTTCACTAAAAAATTATCAAAAAAGTATAACGTATACAAGTAATGATCAAATATCATATTTTTATTCAAATGAATAAAGATATTAAAAAAGCTGGTTTTAAGTATCATAAAATTTAAGTAAAGAACATATATAATTTTAGGTATATTCATGAGAACAATACTAATTTTTAGTTTTTTTTTTTAATTTAAACCCGCAACCCGCACCATTTAAAAAAAAATTACTTTAACTCACACCACACTGCATAACTTAAAATTTGTACCACACCACACAACTTAAAACTCACACCGCCCCATTATCATCCCTAGAAATGTCATAAGGTATTTCAGGAGGGCAAAAAAAACGTGTTAACAACAGGTGAAATGTTTGGTAGTTATAGCTTTTTCAGTCTTGATGGGGATTGGGTGAACCTTTTACCCATTTGTCTTTCCCACAAGTGGTCCAATCCTTCCACCTCGTTAGTTGTTTCAACATCAAGTTGTGAAACTTATTATTATTATTATTATTATTTTTTGGTGTAAAAGAAACTTCAATAAGCAAAAGTATAAATCCCTCCAATAGAAATGAGATAAGTTATTCCATCACTATGAAAAAAATGGCAGGATAAGTTATCCCACGATGAATTAATTCCTCCAACCAAATAAGGGATTTAAGTCATCTTTTATTTTACCACGGGATAACTTATCCCTTGGCCTCAAACCAATCGACCCCGAAGGATCAAAAGATGTGCTACTAAGAAAAAGTAGGAACACCCCTTTAAAATCTTAAAATAAATGGATTGCATTAATAAGAGGAATTTGAAAAGAGTAAAATAGACAAAATTCTTCAATAGACCACATTCCTTAAATATAATACATAGTACTTCCAAAAATAATTAAGACAAAAGCCATGCTACCAAATCACTTTGCATGGGATGAACATTTTCTATTGGTACTTCTTGTTGGTTCATGCAATTTTGCACATTGTCATTAATGTCAAATAATGAAATATGTGACATATTATTATCAATCTCTTGTCTTGTTGCTTCTTCATTTGCCAATATTTCATCTAATTGTTCCCAATTCCAACAATCAAGTTGATCATAATTATCATTACTCAATACTTCATTATTATTGTTGCTGTTGTTTTCGACTATTTCAAGATCTTCTCCTTCGCAATCCCATAAACAATTAAAAATAAAATCTTGATCCAGTTCTGCATCCTTATCGTCCATCAAAACAACATCGTCGTTGTTGTTGTTGTTGTTATTATTATTATTATAGCAACTTGATGTAGAAACTGAAGTTTCAGTCATGAAATTTGAATCGGCTTTTCTTTTTCGTCTTTGTCGTTTGACTATTTGTTCTTGTATTCCTTTATTTTTCGCCATTTCGACAACAGCTAGTGGCAATTTTTCATCGCTTGGAATTCTTAAACTTTCTACTTTTCGACTCAAACGAGAATTCCAATAGTTTTTTATTTCGTTATCCGTTCTACCTGGTAAATATTCTGCTATTACAGACCACCTGCATGCAAAGCAAAACTAAAACATTTAACTCAATTAAAAGTATAGTAATAATATAATAATGCATTAAATCACACTCACTGATATTATTTTTTAGTCAGGGCGGACCTATGTAGAAATTTAGGGTGCTCCGGCACCCACTGATTTCGATGCGGAATAAGTAAAATTACATAAAAAAATATATGAAAATAGGTATAAAACATATAAAAGCACCCACTATAAAAAAAAAAATTGGTTGGATGCACTGACATTTAGATTGATCTTAAGGTGCTTCTTTGGGAGGAGGCTCCGAGTTCGAACCTCATTGAGGTGAATTTTTACTTTTATCAGTTTTAAAATTTTTTAAGCACCCACTATTTTTAAACCCTGAATCTGCTACTGTTTTTAGTGGTTGTTTAGTTTGTGATACTAAAAAAAAATGTATTGCATTCCTTTTAAGAATAGATTTTTTTGTTTATAAAAATATCTTCACTTTATTTAGATTAACTATTTTTATGAAAATTGTATTGCTAAGGAGAACTATGATCACATATATTGACATAAAGTTCTATCATATCACAGAAACAAATTTCACACAGATATTGAAAGTTTTAACTGTAGCACAGAGATAAAAAATTTCACACACATCATAATCCCAAAGTAAATTATGATGAGATTATTTATACTACCCAAAGATAACATGTTCCGGTACTATTGATTAATTTCGAAATAAGTTATTCCAAACTTCATAATCAAACAAGGCATCAAAAATTTTATTCCGAAACTATTTATTTTAATATCTTACACCAAACGATCCCTAATTACCTAGATATAACATATCAATGTTTTACCATCCCCATCCCCCACCCCCAGAGTAATAAATTAAGGAGTAGTTTGATAGCGTGTATTAAAAAAAATAATGCATGCAAAAGCTTTGTATATTATTAATATCTTTTTTGATGCACTTTTTATCCTATATATTATTAATGCTTGCATTAGTTATACACACTATTTGGGTATTAAGAAAATATTATTTGTTTACTAAAATATCTGAAGTGTATTGCATGAGACCCGTGTTATTACTAATGCAATAGAGTCTAACATGCATTAGTATGGTTAAAGTTATAATTACCCGTGAAAATCTTTTTCACATCCTTTTTACCATATTTATAGACGACAATTTTGTAATCAAATATTTTCTTTTAGAATTTATACAATTCATGCTATTTTTATTATATCAAATCAAAATCTGCTTAAGAAAAATGCAGGCATAACTAACACAAATATTATTAACGTAAAAATTATGAATACATCATATTTTATATTATTTCTATACACCCTGCAAAACGACCCCAAAGTAAAGGACCAAAAATTATTAGCACCCAAAAGAAAAAGGGAAACTTACCTAAATATGTCATGTTTGAAAAATATTTATCATTTATTGTTATATAACTTGAATAGATGCATAATTCACTTTTAATACATAGTGTAGATTTTTTCACCAAAATATTTATAATATATATCTATAATATATTAAAAGTGTGAAGACCCTTAAAAAAGTGAATTAAATTTTTGTCCTTCATTAAAATACCCTTATTTAGACAAAATTGTTTTTTCATGATTTTCTTAAATTATTATTTTATTATTTTTATTATATTAACTAGACTCCCAAAATCTATGGTATTCCTAAAATACATAGAAGTAGAATCAATTAATATTTTCCCTTGTATTGATCAATTAGAAATACTCCTAAAATAGGATAAAAAAATACTCCTAAAATAGGACTCTATTAAAGAAACAGTTCAAATATTGAGATGCACGTTGAACTACAAAAGAAATCAATTTACTTATTGGGAAAATATGATTGATGCTTATCTAACTTAATTCGGTTGCATGTCTAGATTGGTGGATGCTTAATTTTCTAACCATCAATTTCTTCACTATTTTTGCCAACATAATAAAATTCAACGTGTGTATATATATATATCTTCTTTGTTTTCATTCAAGACATTCTTTAGGGTCAAAATTTTCGCTCACACAAGAATTATTTTCATCAAAATTGAAGTTTTGTGATCACTATTGTATTATTTGGTTGTAGTTTACAGATCGTAGATGAATTTATAAGTGGTAGATGAATGTCGGTCAACTTTGAGGATTTTCTTTAGGTAAATGTTAGGTTTAATTGATTTGTTTTTATATCTCAGTTTTGAATTTGTTCTTTTAGTGTAAAGGTTAAGTTTAGTCGTATTATTTTGATATTTCTATTATCGTATTATTTTGTTATAGTTTACAAATGGTAAATGAGTGTGAGACGACTTTGAGAAATTTTTTGTGTAATTATATTATTTTGATGTCTCTATCATCATATTATGTTGTTGTAGTTTACAAGCGGTAGATGAATGTCGATCGGCTTTAAATTTTTTTTTTCAAATGTTAGGTTTAATTAAATAAATTCTTCAAAAAATGTTGAATTTAATCATTGTATTTATCTTTGTTATTTAGACAGACATTCTATTTAGTGTAACGTTTGAACTCAATAAAGTGAAGTACACGCGTGAGGCGCGTACACCTATACTAGTATATTTAAAACACTTATAACTATATTGCATGCATAATTTGTTTTTAATATATAACATATATTTTTTTAACCAAAACAAGTATATACATTTTAATACATTTCCAATGCATCTATATTACATACATAAATCACTTTTAATACATAATACAATTTGTATAGATGGTAAATATTTTTAAAATAGGATAGTTCTAGGTAATAAATAAAAAATATATTTTAAAAAAATAAATATTTTATAAAAATTACTCAAATAAGTACTTTTTCCCCAAAATATAATACATTAAGTATGGGACCAAAAATCATTAGTACCCAAAAACGATACATTTAAGGGACCAAAGTTTTTAGTATAATAACCAAAAAAAAAATAAAAATACAGTATATATTTGAATTTTTTGAAGAAAAAGAAAAGCTTATATATGTTAATAGTATAAGATGTTCAGGATATGCATCGAAGGCCGACTATCAACTGAAATAACCTCTCTATCTCAAAAAATAGTTATGCATAATGACTGTATACATATTATCCTCACCGAACATCAATTATAAGATTACAATAAATATAGTATTATATAAAATTTTTATGATATTAATTAGTTTAATCAGAATAACATTACATACAATAAATTCTTATAATAACTAATTACATGATTTAAAGACAAACCTGTTACCCAAAGTTGCACGCAATTTGATGATAATAGCTTCTTCATCAGAGGTTATATTACCTCTCTTCAAATCAGTTTTCAAATAATTAATCCATCTCAGTCTACAACTCTTTCCACATCTTAGTAACCCTATCAAATAAATAAATAAATAAAATATTTATTATTTATTTAACAAACAAATAAAGATATAATTTAGTAAATAGAAGCCTGATGGTGGTTTAGATTTCTGATAGTTTTTCTCTTTTATTGTTTTTCATTTTAACATGATATAATAACAGACACGTTTATTTCACACTTTTTTTTTTGTTTTTCTAAAAAACCTCACACCACTAAGAGTTTTCCTATAAATTACCTTCTTTTTCAGTTTACTTTTGAGTGTGAAACTTTCACACACCTAACAAAAGAATCCAACACACGAGGCCGCGAGCGACATATTGAAAGTATAACTAAGTAATAATATAAAAAAAATGTACTAGATCTCTAATCATTCGCTAATAGTTTCTTAATCTTTTAGATGAAATGATTACGTATTAACTATGCAATAAGGAAGGACGACTCGTTAAACACTTTCTCTATTTCAAAATAAGTGAATTTTTGAACTATTTTTTTACGTTTAGAATAGGTGAATTTTTCATTCTTCGAGTGACAAATTAAAAATTTCTTCCAATTTTACCCTTTGTTTACACTTTCTGCACTATGAATTCCAAGAGATTTTTAATTGACTTTATTTTAATATGACTGAAATATTATCTGCATTAAGAGTTTTACTACACATTAACTTCTTTTTCAGTTTACTTTAAGTGTGAAACTCTATTCACACACCTAACCAAAGAATCCAACACGTAAGCAACATGTTGAAAGTATAACTAAGAGTCGCTAATAGTTTCTTAATCTTTTAGATGAAATGGTTACATATCAACTATGCAACAAGAAAGGACGACTCGTTAAACACTTCCTCTATTTCAAAATAAGTGAATTTTTAGCTATTTTTTAACGTCTAGAATAAGTGAATTTTTCATTCTCCAATTTTACCCTTTGTTTACACTTTCTGCATTATGAATTCTAAGAAATTTTTAAAATTAACTTTATTTTAACGTGGTTGAAATTTTACCTGCATTTTTGGGTAATGACCTCCAAGAGCCTTCACCATTAGCAAGAATGTAGTTAGTGAGGATTTCATCTTCTTCTTTAGTCCATCTCCCTTTCCTAAGACCTACTTTCTCACAACAAGGTGTTCTTCCCATTTTTTTTTTTTAATATATAATACTACACACTTTTGAGATACTCCCAAAATGACTATATGGAGAAAATACAAATAAACACCAAAAATGTTTGTCTATAAATAGATGGTAGTGGAGAAATATCAAAAGGGTTTGGTGATCAGAATTTTGTCACATTTTTTTTAAAATATTATTTCAGTTTAGTGAAGAAAAAGAAAATATCTATAAGAATTATTTTACTTTAATGAAAATAATACTTATTTTTGCTTTTTTCACTTCTGATTCTCTCACAAAATTTTAAAAATAACTTCAATTTTTATTCATAGTCAAACACAACGTAAACTCCAACTCCAAAAAATTATTATTTCGAGGCCCCAACTACCACACATACCTCAACCTCTTCCCCCCACCCCCTTCCCACATTTATGGAAGAGAACATATGGATCACATTAATTTAAATTTATGAATGATGTTGAAGTAACACCAAAGGGATGTTGGCAATTTTTGTTCCATAGAAAAAGGGTTCTAAATTCAATCAAATTTAACAATGTATTGTATCAACAAATACCGGTGTATCAGTGAATATAAATTTGTTTTTATATTCTTTTTTTTTTTAATGGGTAAGCATTGTATCATTGTATTTGTATCAACAAATATATAGTGTATCAACGAATACATACCTTTCTTTCTCATTTTTATTTGTTTATCATTTATATTTTCAATTGAACTTATCATTTGTATTTATATATTAACAAATATATGCAACTGGCTGCATTTGATATATAGTATTATTGTGAAAAAAAATCACTCCCATTGTATTTAATTTTGTGAAGTTAGGACCTACTTTAGGGGTGTTTATGGATTTGGTTAAAAACCAAACCAAGCCGATTAAAAAAACCGACGTTTGGTTTGGTTTAGTTACGTTTGATTTTAAATTTTAAAAAACCGATTCTATTTGATTTGGTTATGATTTTACTTTAAAAAAATCATGGAATTAACCAAATCGAACCGATAATATATATATATATATATATATATATATTATACTTATTTATATATAATTTATAAATAAAATATCAATATTTTATTAAATTTAATCTTAAACTAAATTTTAATCTATGTTAATTTTGTTCGCCTCAAATATTAATTTTTACTCATTTTACGTCTCCCCTTCCCAACATCATCATTTCTTTTCTTTTCTTTTTCTCCTACTTTTGACCAAAATAAAAAGTTACCTTGTTGTGTCCAGTTGGAGCTAGCTAGCTGGAGGACATAGCAGTAGAGTTACTGTTGGAGTTTCCACGTAAAACTCTTGTGTCTATCCATCTATCTTTCCACGTACTTTACTGTTTATTTCTCTATTATTTTTGTTTGCTGAGTTCATCTGGAAACTGGTTCCTGAGGTGAGGAGCAACCCACTCCACCCCTTCAGGATGTTTAAAGATCTAAAGCTGTGGTACAAGCCATTATAACATGACCACATCAACATAAGCATAAGTCTTTTAACTTTCAAAACGTTTTACTTATGCATTTTATCCAATATGTTTAGAGGAAACTTACCTTTGTTGTGGAGGAACAAACGACTCCGACCATTCCATCAACCGCCAGTTTATTTGAGGAAACAATGATCACAATAGGTTCATAGAACTGTAGTAAAGTCTTTGTAGTTTGATCTGAGCTGCTAGTCTCTATATACTGAGAAAGATGCAGTGATGCTGATCTTAAATCAAACGCCGATAAATTTCTATTTGCCAGTTAGGATGTCAAGTTGTTACCGGTTTTACAAGTAATATCCCAGAAGAGCTGGCAGAAAGACAACAGTGTCTTTTTGAAAGTTAAGGAGATAAACTTCACTAGAATTTATGAATCACAATAACCTCTACATTAACTAAATTAATATCTCAAAGCGAGTCCGAGTCTATCGGAAACAACCTCTCTACTTCATCTGAGGTAGTGGTATGGACTGCGTACACTCTACCCCTCCCAAACCTCACTTTGTAGGAATATACCGGGTATGTTGTTGTCGAACATCTCAAAGCGACTTGCATCCTTGGAACCTTAGGCACAGATTCTTTCTTTAAATGCAATTCACTACAGTACTTATTGGGTTCTTTTGAAAAAGGAAAAGCAAGTGTCAACTCCATTTCAGTCGGCAAGAGAAAATGTAACAAATGCAGCTTCACCGAGAAATGCACCAGCTGGAACCTTTCTAGATCACTTTAAGCAGTAAAGTTCTGAGGAACTAAAAAAGGGTCGCCCGGTGTACTAAACCTCCCGTTATGCACAGGGTCGGGGGAAGGGCTTCACTACAAGGTGTATTGTATGCAGTCTTACCTTGCATATCTGTCAGAGACTGTTTCAAAGGCTCGAACCCGTGACCTCCTGATCACATGGCAGCAACTTTACCAGTTACTCCAAGGCACCCTTTCAAAGTTCTAAGGAACTACGTACAATAAATGGTCCATAGTTTCAACTAAATCTGGAAGCTGCTTAACTTTCATCTGTTTACACAAACAAATTTCAAATTTGCTAAAATTGCACCTGATCATTCCAAAATACGTTTAACAATTACACATCGCAAATAGCACCAAATCATTCAAAAAAAATTCTAATTCGCTCATTAAACTTTGCAAAATTGCATTTGTTTACTCAAACAAAGTTCAAATTTGCCAAAATTGCACCGGATCATCCCAAAATACGTTCAAATCCGTCAATTACACATCGCAAATAGCACCAAATTATTCAAAAAAAAATTTCAATTCACTCATTAAACATCACAAAATTGCATCTGTTTACTCAAACAAAATTCCGATTTGCTAAAATTGCACCGGATCATCCCAAAATACATTTATATTGTTCAGTTACACATCGCAAATAGCACCAAATCATTCAAAAAAATAAATCTGATTCACTCATTAAACATCGCAAAATTGCATCTGTTTACTCAAACAAAGTTCAAATTTGCTAAAATTGCACCTGATCTTCCCAAAATAGGTTCAAATCCTTCAATTACACATCGCAAATAGCACCAAATCATTCAACAAAAAAATCCAATTCGCTCATTAAACATCACGAAATTGCATTTGTTTACTCAAACAAAATTCAAATTTGCTAAAATTGCACCTGATCTTCCCAAAATAGGTTCAAATCCTTCAATTACACATCGCAAATAGCACCAAATCATTCAACAAAAAAATCCAATTCGCTCATTAAACATCACGAAATTGCATTTGTTTACTCAAACAAAATTCAAATTTGCGAAAATTGTACTTGATCATCCCAAAATACGCTCAAATCCTTCAATTACACATCACAAATAGCACCAAATCATTCAAAAAAAAAAAATCAAATTCGCTAAAATTGCACCTGATCATCCTAAAATACGTTCAAATCCTTCAATTACACATCACAAATAGCACTAAATCATTCAAAAAAATTCTAGTTTGATCATTAAACATTGCAAAATTGCATCAGTATCGAAATATACTCAGTTTTATTACGTTATTTTATGATATTAACAGTTAAAAAATACAAAAATCCATAGAAAGAGAGAGAACCTCTTTGGTATGGTTATCGATGAATCTGAATTACACATCGCAATTAGCACCAAATCATTCAAAAAAAATTCTAATTCGCTCATTAAACATCGCAAAATTGCATCTATTTACTCAAACAAAGTTCAAATTTGCTAAAATTGCACCTGATCATCCCAAAATACGCTCAAACCCTTCAATCAAACATAGCAAATAGCACCAAATCATTCAACAAATAAAATTCTAATTCACTCATTAAACATCACAGAATAGTTCAAATTTGCTAAAATTGCACCTGATCATCCAAAAATACATTCAAATCCTTCAATTACACATCGCAAATAGCATTAAATCATTCAAATAAAAAAACAAATTTCCTAAAATTGCACCTGATCATCCCAAAATACGTTTAAATCCTTCAAGTACACATCGCAAATTTGGGACCTGTTTCTTGAAGCTTTTGTGATGACAAAGTTGAAGCTGTCACTATCACAGTCAACTGTCACAGTTGACACAAAATACAAAAGTTGGTGAAAAGCTGCTGCCACCTTTTTGCCTCAACCAATGGGATCTCTTCTATGTTTTCTTAGGTCATACTATATTATCGCTCATCTTCCTCAACAAAATAACCAAGGTTTCCATATTCTTACAACTAAATATCTTTTGAAGCTAATCAAAGACTCTAATCTGCAACAAGGAACTGATCGTTCATCGAGTTGTATTTTTATTTCTTTATTGTAATTGAGTCTTTGTAATATTGTTCTTTGTAATATGGTGAAATTCGGATGTGTTAGGTCCTTAGTTTTGATGATTGACAAATTTATCATTTGGGACCTATTTCATGAAGCTTTTGTGATGACAAAGCTGCAGTTGTCGCTATCACGATCAACTGTCACAGCGGACACTAAGTACAAAATTGGTGAAAAGCTGTTGCCTCAACCAATGAAATGTCTCCTAGGTTTTCTTGAGTTATACTATATATATCACTCATATTTCTCAACAAGAAAACCAAGGCTTGCATATTCTTACAACTAAATATCTTTTGAAGCTGAATCAAAAACTCTAATCTGCAACATGGAACTAATCGTTCATCAAATTGTATTCTTATTTCTTTGTTGTAATTGAGTCTTTGTAATATTGTTCTTAAACTTTTGTCTATGCTTGCTTATGATTATTGTAAGTGTTGTGCTATAACTCAAATCTCTTTGTAATCATCTAGAGTTAGCTGATCTATCAAGTTAGAGTTAGCTTGTTGTGTCTGTTAAGGCATGTGGAGTTTTGACAATAGACATATGAATGAAACATGTTGTGAAAGCTGATCCACTCAAGTGTACAAAGAAAAGTTGCAGGCAAGGTTGTTGATAAGATGATACTGCGCATGGACAGGAGTGGAAAAGCAAGAATATTCAGGAACCTTCTCAAACACTTATCACTTCAGTAAAATGGAAGAAAAATGCAATATTCAGAAGTTGAGTTGATCTATAAGTCCAACAATGAGAAGAGTTCTGCAAGGATAAAAGATAAAGCAAAAGAGTCTTATTTAATCAGGGGAGGAGAAACGGCTACAACAAGGAGTGAAGTTACTTGATAGAGCAAAAAGAAGAAAGAAGCATAAATCAACTAGGACTCTATTACAGGTGTATCACCAGGGTGCATATATACAACAAAGCATGATCAAGTAACTCACTCAAGGCATTGAAAATAAAATCAACAATCAGCATAACAGTTCACATACTTGAAGAAGAACCTAGTTTCTTACTTAGCAAGTCGTAAACTGTGTGTAGTAGGTAGGTTCTTTGAGTTGTAATGAGTCATTGCTCTAGACTCAGTGATCTATAAACTGAGTGAGGAATTGATTCTTCAAGTTGGGAACTCGAAGACTTGGGAACACTTATCTTGGAAAGATTTATGTTTTTGTAGAGATAGGAGTTAGAAGTTTTAATTCCTAGTTAACAAGAAGTCTAGTATTTTTTACACCTTTCTTGAGCCAGGTATTTTTCACGTAAAAACACTGTGTTCAGTATTTATGTCACGCCTCAAATCCTATCGGGGTGGACTGGCACCCGTAACCCAGGAGGCTCGAGAGAACCAGCTCATAACCTTATACTATGCATACCTCTATGACAACTCGAAATTCGGACAACATCATGTCGCATATAAAAAGAAATAATCACATGTATAAGCTCGAGCACACATATATATGTATATACAATACTTGGCCATTGGAGTCATCATGTATATTAACAAAACATCACCTTGAC
The DNA here is from genome assembly GCF_002878395.1 of Capsicum annuum. NCBI lineage: Eukaryota > Viridiplantae > Streptophyta > Magnoliopsida > Solanales > Solanaceae > Capsicum > Capsicum annuum. Next base: position 561,288 of record NC_061116.1, read on the forward strand.
TGTACATTAGGTCTACAAAGCCTCTAGACAATACACAGAGTTTAACTAAGGTCGGGACACACCCCACCATATAACTAACTTCTATACAATACCAAAAGTGACTAGATATGACACGGAAAGCCCCGAAGCAAACTGGAGCTTACCAAAAGCAGCTGGATATCCTGGCTCCTATTTGTGCGGTATATGAGCTGAGGTACCTGTGTCTGCAGCATAAAATACAGGTCCCCCGTGGGGGACGTCAGTATGAAATATGTACTGAGTATGTAAAGCTGTAAATAATCACATATGATACATGAGCTCAATAGAAATCAGAAACAAGTGAATAAATCGTAATAGGAGTGGACCACACTTATTAGAACTTGTGACAACCTGTACATTGTATTTATTTAATCACTTTACCTTCGTTCTTATCATCTTTGTAATCATTACTGTATTGTACTGTGACCATTAGGCTGCCTCTAGTACATATCAACTGGGATCGACCCATGATAGGCTTATGCCCCTGGGATACCACCCATAAACACATAAATAAAAATCGACCCATGATAGGCTTATGCCCCTGGGATACCATCCGATAAGAGAGAAATTCCATCACTTAGTTCAATTAATCTTTGAGATTGTTATTTTGGTCGCCATCACATTTTTGATACTTTGAAATAATGATACATCAATAAGATACATATAGATAAACCATCAATGCAATAACAATGAAGTAAGAACTCATTGGCACATCAATGAAGTATTTTGGAGTCATCAATGCCATAACAATGAAGTAGGAACTTATTGGTATATCAATGAAACGTTTTGGAGTCATTAGTAGCACATGGATCTTGTTTGAGTAACCGGATACTTTCTGACATTCATTAGTGCAATAAACATATAAGATTTGGAAAACAAGTAAGTATTGGAATGTCTTGACATCTTGTAAGGTGGAAACAAGTTCATTAGTAACATAGGACATCATACAAAACCATTATGGATCACATGTTAGTGAATAACTTTGGAAACTTTCTTAATAGAACAATTGTTCACTTTCATGCCAAAGATATGGTATAGAGTATGCTCTACATACCTAACTGTCAACCTTCAATACTAGTCCCAAATGGACTTCCCGTCTTTTCGGATTACTTATCTACAATGAACATATATAGCAATCTAGTATTAGCAACCAAACGTTACAATTCAATTATTTGAATTCACCAAACTAGTGGTTAAGTAGTAAGCCTTAATTACACCATAAAGGGAGTCACTTTAACCCTCTTATACTCTAATTACATTCACATGCCATGCATATTCATACAACATCCTCCAATATCAAGTTTGGATTCATTTATTCTTCCAACCAATCCATTAAACCAAATTGAGCCATAGACATAAATAATCATCAATTCAATAGTATATCACCATATCCACCTTCCATAATTCAATATAACCAAACCATGCAAAATAGTCCATAACCCTATTTCCATCACCTTTCAATAACAACCAATACATATAATCCTCTATCACACATATGCATATGAAAAAGAACAAAGGCAAACAATATTCATACCTTAGAATTCACCTCTTGACTATGCAATCCTGTTTGCACAAATAATAGGTGCCGTTCGAAGCTCTCGAGATGACAAACGCAGTTATCGGATCACTTTGAAATTTCTACGGTTCAATCAAAAGTAATTTAAAGGTCAAATTTGGTTAGGGTTTGTTCTTTCTCAATGATTGATGATGAAAATGAGTTTTTGAACTCATATAATTGTATATATACACATATTCTCATCCATAATATAATAGGAAATGACCAAAATGCCTTAAAAATTTAAATAATGTCAAATCTGCCCTTTGGTGAACTGTTTTGATAAGCTAAAGTAGATCGACCATAAATCTTTGCTTCGATATCGGATTTGGGTGAAATTGGTATCGTTGGAAGGATAATTCAAAGGGCTTTTATTTCATATAAAGTAGGCCACTCAGTTCGTCCTGTACAAGGAGTTATGGTCGTTTGAAGTTGACCCTAAAAATCTGTTTTGATAGGCTGAAGTAAAAAGAGTATAACTCCTTACTCTGATGTTGGATTTGGTTGAAACCAATTGTATTGGAAAGAAGACTCAAAGATCTTTCTTTTCATTAGTTGCAGCTCTCTCAGTTTATTATATTAAGGGAGTTATGATCGTTCGAAGTTTACCTAAAAATTCGGCTGGCCTCAGTAGTTTGTGTGCAGGAAATTTTCCTGCACATTTACTATTCCCAAATATCTCGGCCACCGTTTTATAGTTTCGAACGTGCTCGATTGTATTCGAAACCTATCCGTTTTTAAAAATCTTTATATCGTTGGAAAGCTTATTCAATAACCTTCGCATGGAACCATCGACGGACAAATTCTAGTATAAATAAAATAAATAAATTAATTCCATATAAATAAGACCAATACACGTACTTGAATACGGGGTGTTACAATTTACTTCTGTGAACCGCGTTTACTTACTTGTTCCACTGATAGGCAATTAGTAGGGCTTATACTCTAACAAGTGGTATCAGAGCGAGGTTTTCTTAAATAAGGCTAATACCTAAGAAAAGATCAATATGATAAATTCCGCACCTCCTACTGGTCACAATAAAGGTTAGTCAACTACTAGACCTCCACTTTTGATGACTCTCATTTTATCTGGAGGAAAGTAAGAATGGAGATATTCATTTAAGGTGAAGATTATGAATTATGGGATAGGATTACTGATGGTCCCACTATTCCAATGAAGACAGTTGATGGTGAACAAGTTAAGAAAGTAAGGAGTGAATTTACTCCTGATGACTTGTTGGCCTTGAAGAAAAATGCAAAGGCCAAGAATATCTTAGTCTGTGGACTAGGACCTACTGAATACAATGGGGTATCCACTTGCACTACTGCTAAGCAAATTGGGGATGCACTAGTAAATGCTCATGAAGGCACTTCTCAAGTAAGAAAGTTCAGGATCTCTCTCCTTTTCACTGAGCATGAGGCATTCAAAATGAAAGAAAATGAAACATTGCATGAAATGATGACTAGGATTACCACCTTAACAAATGAGCCGACTTCCTTAGGAAAAGTCATATCTGAGGAAGAACAAGTTGAAAAGGTACTTAGGGTATTACCAAAATCAAAATGGAATGTCAAGGTGACTGCAATCAGAGAGACAAATAAGGATCTTGAAGGTATGACTCTGGATGAACTAGTAGGGAACTTAAGGACTTATGAAATGGAAGTTGATGGAGTCAAAAAACGAGCAGCTCCTGAGAAAATCTTAGCATTGAAGGCTTCTGAGAGTGATGATGAATTTGAACTTGATAAGGAGCAAGTTGCCTTCACAACAAAGAACTTCAGTAAATTCTTCAAGAAGAAGAAGGGAACAGGTACTAAGAAATATTCCAATGACAATCCAAATGGGTGCTACAAATGTGGTAAAACTGATCATCAGATTAGAGACTATCCATTCTAGGAAATAGAATGAAAAAAGAAAAGGGTTGAAAAGGAACTGAAGGCAAAAAGGAACGAGGGGCATGCAATGATAGCAGCCTGGGGATCTGATTCAGATGAAGATGAAGTTGATGAAGCTGCATTCATGGCCCTTGGGGATTCAGATATTGATGAAGAAGAAGAGGACTATGAGGTAAGTATACTCGAACTCAAAGAAAAACTAAAATTGTTCTCTAAGTCAAAACTTGTTTCTTTGATGAATGCATTGATTGATGATTTCCAAGAGTTAACCTCTGATAGGGATGAATTGTTCAATAGTCTGGCAAGTCTTAAATTTGATCTCATTGACTTAAGGACTTGCTCAGATACAGTTGATAAGGAAAGTTGCATACTCAAGAAACAGGTTGCAGAACTTGAGATTTCAAACAATAATCTCAGGTCTGAAGTTCTCAAATTAACTCTCACTGAAAATGAAAAAAAGGTCATATGTAAAGAACAAGAAAATACTGAACTTAAGCTTGTTAAATACAAACAAGAATGTCATGATTTAACTGAAAAATGAATAAGTTGAATCAAGAAATATCTAAACTCAAATTGGATCTTGAAAGGGCTAACAGATGGACAAACTCTTCTAAAATTATTCACAAATTAAGTGAGAAAAATTTCAATGAAAAGGCAGGTTTGGGATTCCTCAAAAGTTTTGATGATCCAAAAGATTTATGTTTCATTTGTGGAAACATTGGACATCCTACCACTGAATGTCCAGTAGCTGCAAAAAGCAGACTAGCCAGTCAAAACCTGGCTAACAGATCTTCTCAAACCAAAAGAACAAAACTAGCTCTGGTCAAAGAAACAGGTTGTACTACATGTTGCCAGCATGGACTAAGAGAAATTTAATTCATCATTTCACCTATAAATCAGGACCCAAGCTTGTCTGGGTTCCTAAGGCTAACCTTTGAATTCTTTTGCAGGAGAAGGTGAAAGGAAATAAAAGGCACTGATATTTAGACAGTGCTTGCTCAAGACACATGACTGGTGATAAGAAAAAAGTCCTTTCACTATCCAAAATAAATGGAGGGGGAGTCTCTTTTGGTGATGGAAAAAAGGGAATCATAACTGGAATTGGAAAGATTGGCTCATCTGAGTCAAAAGCATTGGACAATGTCTATCTTGTAGAAAGATTAAAGCATAATCTGCTGAGCATCTCTCAGCTATGTGATAAAGGTAATAAAGTTACTTTTACTGTTGCAGGAGTCAAGGTCAAAAGGATGGATACTAAAGAGGTTGTGCTCACTACAAGGAGATACAAAAATGTATGTAAAACTGACATCATGGCACTACCAGGACCAGAGCTGACTTGTCTGAGTGCTATAGAAAATGATCCCCTCTTTTGGCACAGAAGACTTGGTCATGCAAGTCTGAAACAACTCAACATAATTTTATCCAAAGACATGGTATTGGGATTACCCAAGACTAAGTTCAAGGAAGAAAAGCTATGTAGTACATGTGTAATGGGGAAACAGATAAGATCCTCTTTTAAGTCAGAGAACCATGTTAGTACTACCAAGTGCCTTGGCCTGGTTCATATAGACTTATGTGGACCCATGAGACTTCAAAGCAGAGGTGGAAAAAGGTATGTGTTTGTAATTGTTGATGACTATTTCAGGTTTACTTGGACTTTGTTTCTAGCCTCTAAAGAAGATGTCTTTGATGTCTTTGAAATCTTCATTAAGAAAATTGAAAAGAAATTGGGTACTTCTTTAGTTTCCATAGGGTCTAACCATGGTTCAGAATTTGAGAATGTAAAATTCTTGAAATATTGTTCAGCAAATGGTATAGATCACAACTTCTCAGCTTCTAGAATACCACAACAAAATAGAGTGGTGAAAAGAAAAAACAGAACTTTGAAAGATATGGCTAGAACAATGATGCTTGCAGTAAATGTTGCTAAAAACCTTTGGGCAGAGGCAATAAGTACTACAACATATATCATAAATATATGCATGATCAGACCTTTGTTAGAGAAGACTCCCTATGAATTACTAAAAGGAAGAAAGCCTAACATCTCTCACCTTAGAATCTTTGGATGTAAATGTTTCATACATAATAATGGAAAGGATAATTTGGGAAAATTTGATGCTAAAAGTGATGAGGGAATTTTCTTAGGATATTCACTTCATAGTAAGGCTTATAAGGTTTTAAATAACAAAATTAATTGTGTTGAAGAAAGCATGCATGTAATCTTTGATGAATCCTGTGTTTACCTGCAGGAAGGAAGTGACACGAAGGAATAGGTTATACAACACAGTTCATCAACTAGAGCTACCAAACATGAAGACACTTTCATAGGGGGATCTGAAGCTGAGGGCACAGTGATAGGGGGAACTTAGCCTCAACATATCCCAGCTCAAAACATCAACAATGATCCTGGTAGCTCACTAAGCTTAATTCCAAAAGGATATAAGTATCAAGGATCACATCCTATTGAGAACGTTCTTACTGATCTCACATCTGGGATCATCACAAGGTCTGGATTGAGAAGTATGTGTGCCTTAAGGCATTCCTCTCACAGATTGAGCCAAAGAAGATAACTGAAGCATTTCTTGATGCTGATTGGATCATAGCTATGCAGGAAGAGTTGAATCAGTTTGAGAGAAACAAAATATGGCACTTAGTTCCTCTCCCTAAAGAAAGATCAGTAATTGAGACTAAATAGGTGTATAGAAATAAAGTTGATGAGCATGAAACAGTTACAAGGAATAAGGCAAGATTGGTGGTCCAAAAATACAATCAAGAATAAGAAATTAACTTTGATGAGACTTTTGTTCCTGTAGCAAGACTTGAAGCTATAAGCTAACTTGTTGCTTTTGCTGCTTACATGGAGTTTATCCTTTATCAGATGGATGTGAAGAGTACCTTCCTAAATGGCATTCTCAAGGAGGAGGTATATGTTAAACAACCTCCAGGATTTGAAAGTAAGGAGTTTCCGAATCATGTGTACAAATTGGACAAAGCCTTGTATGGATTGAAACAAGCTCTAAGAGTTTGGTATGAGAGACTATCAAAATTTTTATTGGAACATGGACATACCAGAGGTAAAATTGATAATACCCTTTTCTTGAAAACTAATGGGAAGGATTTGTTAGTTGTGGAGGTGTATGCGGATGATATTATTTTTGGCTCAACAAATATGAGTATGACTCATGAGTTTGCCAAACTCATGAGTTGTGAATTTGAGATGAGCATGATGGGAGAGCTGAATTACTTCTTGGGCTTGCAAATAAAGTAGTCAGCCTCAGGGACAATGATTCACCAGTAGAAATATGTCAAAGAACTTCTCAAGAGATTTTCCATGGAAGATGTAAAAGAGATAAGCACTCCTATTGCAACTGCCACAAAGTTCGAGTTGGATGAAACAGGTTCAGATGTAAAGCAAAAGATGTATAGAGGTATGATTGGGTCATTACTGTACCTCATAGCAAGCAGGCCTGACATTGTGTTCAGTGTAGGACTATGTGCCAGGTTTCAAGCAAAACCCAAAGAATCACATCTAAAATCTGTGAAGAGAATCTTCAGATACTTGAAGAGAACCAGTGATCTTGGATTATGGTACCCCAAAGGTAGTAACTTTAATCTGATAGGTTACTCAGATGTTGATTATGTAGGATATCTGGTGGACAGGAAAAGCACTACAGGAATGGCACACTTCTTTGGATCATGTTTGATTACTTGGTCCACTAAGAAGCAAAATTCAGTTGTTTTGTCTACTGCTGAAGCTGAATATGTTGCTGCAGTATCCTGTTGTGCTCAATTGCTATGGATTAAGCAACAACTCATGGACTTTGGTATAGATGTTGGTTGTGTTCCTATTTTTAGTGATAATACAAGTGCTATTAACATAGCTAAAAATTCTGTTCAACATAAGAGAACCAAACATATTGATATTAGGCATCACTTTCTTAGAGATAATGTTGAAAAAAGTCATATATCCATTATGTTTTGTTCTACTGAGGAACAGATTGCTGACATTTTTACTAAGGCCTTGAGTATAGAACACTTTGAAAAAAATAGTCTAGCCTTGGGGATGTTTAAAATTGCATAAGTCTCCCTCAATGCTTGACTAGAATAGTTTGATTTTACAAGTGATTGTTGGTTAATTCAGTCTCACACATTAAGTTGTGTATCCTAAGTCCAATATTTTAGAGTATGTTGACTCATGTGTGTGTTGATTTTGCAGAAAGCCTTGATTACAGAAGCAATTTTGTCTATTTTGTCATTCAGTTATGATTATTATTACTTCAAAGTAGCTTATAGAGAAACAAGTTGTTTTCCTGGTTCCTTCTTGGTCCATTTAAACCGCCAAAATACAAAGAGTCCCTTCTCTTTCAAAAAGCTGCCACTTTCTTTCCCATTAGGACTGAAACACTCATCATTACGCCTTTGCCAAATACAGTCCCTCACCCTTTCAAATTCCTCATCCTTTTCTCTTAAATACATTTTCATTTGTCTTGATTCTACACTACAAATTCTCTGCACCCTCCTCATACTCAAGAACACTATCCTGATTCAAAAATGGCATCATTCTCTTCATCTTCCTCCTCTTCTTCTTCCTCCTCCATGGACTCTGGTCCAAATCCCTTCACCGCACTTATCCTTCATCCAAACATCACCTTACCTCCCTTAATTCCTCCTTCAATCTCCCAGAAATTCACCAATTTTGCTGCTTTCAGAAATTTTCCAAAACCTTTTGCCCAAATTTCTTCACTTTCTCCATTCTCCTCGAAACCCCTCCTTCTTCCTCCTATCCCACTCCAAATTGTTGAAGATGATGATAATTCTAGTGACAGAGATGACCTTCCTATCGCAGAGCTAATCCCAAGAAGGTTCAGGTCCAAGCTCCCAAGAAAACCCCCATCTATTCCCGTCACTGTTGACAACACTGCCCCTCCAGAACTTTCTCCAAATGTCTCTATACCTCGTACTCCTCACACTCGAGGAACAAAACAATGAGAAGATGCATCCTTGGCCGAGGCTCTTCGAGACAGCAAAAAAAATGTGTGGCTACATCTGATCCCACCCCTCCTCGTGCATCGTCTCCTGATCTTCTCTTCGATCTGTCAAAAAAACAAAAATTATCATGGCCAAAGTTCCAAAACCCTCATTGCCCACGAAATCCTCTTCTAAACCTACTCAAAAGGCCTCCTCCTCTTAAAAAATTCCTTCTACTGTCAAAGGATCCTCCTCCTCAAAAATTTCCCCTTCCAAGCCTTTTACTCGTCCCAAGAAACGGGTTACCCCACCTGTTCCTTCTGACTCATCTGACTCTGACTTTACCCTAGATGCTACTGATGAGTTGGGACCTGAGTTTGAAGTTCCTCACTCATCTTCTCTTCAGGATACTCCTGAGACTCATTATCTTTACTTTCAAAAGCAAAAATTAGCTAGAGGGAGGATAGTTAGTGGTTTTAGGGGACCTGATATGCAAGTGTTACTGGATAAATTGGAGTTACAAGGTTGGTCACATTTATTTCTTCAGGTTGATCTTCAGCGTAGATTTGCTAAACCTAGAGTATATGAGTTTTATATGAATGGGGTGGGAATTGGTGAATTGTTCTCCACTACTGTCAGAAAGGTTACTATGAACCTTTATATTGCTGACATTGCTATGATTTTACGTATTCCCTCTGGGGGATGGGCTCACTATGTCAAGGGTTCTTGGCCTCCTCTGGATAATCTTGCCTCTGCCCTCAACATATGTAGAAAGTTTTCTGACAATCCTAACTTGCTCCACCATAGAAGAGTCCTTAAGAGAGAGATGTCCTCACTATATCAGCTCTATTTTGATTTGGTCCACAAAATGATATTCTTAGGAAGGAGAGATGATGTGTGGAAATTTTTCTTGATCTTACACTCATGGAGCTGTTGGATACTGAAGTAAGAATTGATCTGCGTCGACTCATACTAAAGCATATGCAAAGGGTTCTACACAAGGAAGTGAATGGACATGCCTACCTTATCAATTCTGGCTCACCCCCTTATTTGAGGACTTTGGTGTTTCTGTTCAAGTGTCGTCTTTACAGACTACCAAATATATCATAGGGCATGTGAACCATATGATGCTACCTGTTTCCATGAAGAGTGCTGATAATCCGATGCAACGATTGAGAAATTCACTGGCTGAGAAACAAGCTGAGGTGAAAGTTGCTCAGGCAGTTTTGGAGGCTGCACAGGCTGCTCATGAAGAAGAAAAAGGGATCCTCTATGCTCAAATTGCTTCCTTTAATTCCTTGTTGGAAAAAGAGAGAGCTGAAAATGCAGATGTTATTAGGAAACTCACCTCTCTTATTCCCTCTTCTTCTTCTACTTAGCCTCTTCACTGATATCTTAAGTTTGTCTCCTTTTGTTCCTTTTCCTGACAGTTTGTTCTCTCTTAGTTTACTTTTTGGTATATGTAGTCATCTCTGCAAATTTACTATTTTCTGCTCCTGTTTTCTCATATTGCCTTCATGTTCTCTTATTCTGAATTTTGATTGTCTTAGTGATAGCCTCAATGGCCATGAATTATTAGACGTTTTTCACTTGTTAATCTAGCTTTTCGATGAAGTCAAAAGGGGAAAGAGTAGGCTATACAATGCTTATAACTCAATGACTAACCAGTTTCATTCTGTGCTAGTCTTTTATTCAAATGCCTTATTCAGTATGTCAGGGGTCTATGATGTTATGCTGCTATGTTTGTCATCATAAAAAAGGGGGAATTTGTTAAGGCATGTGGAGTTTTGATGATAGACATATGAATGAAACATGTTGTGAAAGCTGGCCCATTCAAGTGTACAAAGAAAAGTTGCAGGCAAGGTTGTTGATAAGATGATACTGCGCATAGACAGGAGTGGATAAGCAAGAATATTCAGGAACCTTCTCAAACACTTATCACTTTAGTAAAGTGGAAGAAAAATGCAATATTCAAAAGTTGAGTTGATCTAGAAGTCCAACAATGAGAAGAGTTCTGCTAGGATAAAGGATAAAGCAAAAGAGTCATATTTAATCAGGGGAGGAGAAACGACTATAACAAGGAGTGAAGTTACTTGATAAAGTAAAAAAAAAAAAGAACCATAAATCAACCAGGACTCTATTACAGGTGTATCACCAGGGTGCATATATACAACAAAGCATGATCAAGTAACTCACTCAAGGCATTGAAAATAAAATCAACAATCAACATAACAATTCACATACTTGAAGAAGAACTTAGTCTCTTACTTAGCAAGTCGTAACTGAGTGTAGTAGGTAGGTTCTTGAGTTGTAATGAGTTATTGTTCTAGACTCAGTGATCTATAAACTGAGTTAGAAATTATGTCTTCAAGTTGGGAACTCGAAGACTTGGGAACACTTATCTTGGAAAGATTTGTGTTTTTGTAGAGATAGAAGTTAGAAGTTTTAATTCCTAGTTAACAAGAAGTCTTGTATTTCTGTTGATTGTTGAGGCTCAAGTATTATAGTGAAGTTGGAGTTAAATCCTATAGAGGTACAGGTCGTGGTTTTTTACATCTTTCTTGAGTCAGGTGTTTTCCACGTAAAAAAATTCTAATTCACTCGTTAAACATCACGAAATAGTTCAAATTTGCTAAAATTGCACCTGATCATCCCAAAATACATTCAAATCCTTCAATTACACATCACAAATAGCACTAAATCATTCAAAAAAAATTCAAATTCCTAAAATTGCACCTGATCATCCAAAATACGTTCAACTCCTTCAATTACACATCGCAAATAGCACCAAATCATTCAAAAAAAAATCTAATTCGTTCATTATACATCACGAAATTGCATCAATATCGATAAAAAATACACAAATCCATATAGAGAGAGAGAACCTCTTTGGCACGGTTCCCGATGAATCTGACGATGAAGGTTGATCGTTTTTTCAGCGTCGTCTTCCCTTGGACTCTAATGAACAGTGAAGAGTGATGGAAAATGTGTGTTTTCATATTCGCGCCAAAGGTATATATAGTGGTCCAAATGTGAAAGGCCTTGGGCTAACGTGCACCTTCCAGGCAGTGCATGATAGTCAAAATTGAAGGGAGTATATATTTACATGTAAATCGTGTTCAACATGTCCATTTTACTTGTTAAATGAGCTCCCCTTAATTTCCTCCTTTTTTTTTTTTTTTCCATCTGGTGTTCTGAATACTCAGTAAAGTTCGACTAATTTAAATTCACATTGGATAGAGTCTATCTTTTTTTATTCGGTGTTCGATATCCGTATTAAAGCTTTTTCGTACCTAGGACTCAAACTCGAGATCTCTGATTAAGAAAAGAGCAGTTTCATCCATTGCATGTAAATAATCATGGTCAATGAGCGCATTTCACTTGTTATTTTTTTTTGTTTTTCATCCATTGTTCGGTACCCACATTAAAGCCCTATTAATTCAAATTCGCACGTGAGCAGGGCCCATTCAAGAGTAGCGTTTCCTGCCAAGGATTTTTTCGTACCCAAACTTGAGTTCGGTATTCGATACACACATTAAAACCCGATTAATTCAGATTCGCACTGGATAGGCCCATTTGAGGGTAGCACTCCCTGCCAAGTATTTTTTCGTACCCAAAACTCAAATCCGAGATATTTGATTAATGAAGGAGCATTTTCATCCACTGTACCACATTCTTTGATCGTGTCTATTTTTCTTTAGTTGTTCATTAAAGTAAACATTCCCTCCATTTTTAAATATTTGTAACATTTTTTATATATACGCCGCATACAAAATATTAATTAGACGTTAATTCAATTAAATTATTATTATTTATGATTAAGGATAAAGATGAAAACAAACAAGTAATTATGACTTATATTTTTTAAAACAACAAGTAGAATAAAACATTTATTTTTAATAAAAATAATAAATATTTATTTGTGTCGTATAAGAATAAAACTGTATCATTAGATATGGGAATGTATCACTTAAAATGTATAATGCTTGTTTGGTAAGAAATTTGCACAGTAATTTATACATCATTACAGACCTCTCTTCATTTATTCTTTCCCTAAGTTCTCTCTCAACATCACTTTAAAATTAAAATGATAATAGTTGTTTGTTGAAATTTCGAAACCGAAAAAATCGATTTGTAAAATCAATCTCACGAAACTTTAAAATAATAATATAACACAAAGTTATAGTTTCAAATTTCGCCTTGTATCAATAATATAATAATCTCTGTCTTTGAAATTCGTCATACACATTAATCTAATAATCGTAATTTATGAATTTGGTTATCATAAAGAGCATATTTGAATATCTATAAAATAGATTGCTGGAGCGACTGTTTACCACAAATACAAATCTTCGCATTTAAAAAACTTCGCTTTATGTAAGTGATATTCTCTTATTTATAAGAGGCGGTTTAGCAGCTGAAGCAGGCAGCAGGTCGACATACTTGCTTCAGCTGCTACAATCGTGTTTTTACTATATTACCCCTAATTAGTTATTATAAGTTATTTACGCATTAGAAAATTAATAATATTTAATACAAATAAGTAAAATAAATATTTCTGACATGTCTGCTTCAGCTGCTTCAATCGTAATTTTATTATGTCACCCCTAATTAATTATTATAAGTCATTTAAGTATAAAAACAAATTAATAATATTTAATAAAAAATATAAAATAGACATAAAATAATAAATTAACTCTTGATGTTTTAAATTAGTTTGACATTTTATATGAGACTCACTTGGGTTATTTTCACAAGTAATATTTTATAGTTATTATGCTATATCATTTTTAATACATGTCTGCTTCGCGACTTCAATCGTGATTTTACTATATCATTCCTAATTACTTATTATGGTTATTTAAGCATTAAAAAAATTATATTATTAGTATCCTATATAGGAAGTCACAATAAGCAGCTGAAGCAGCCTGCTTATATTCGACATGCCTGGCTCAACTGTTTCAATCGTGATTTTACTATATTACCCCTAAATAAATATTATAAGCCATTTACATATTAAAAAATTAATAATATTTAATAAAAATGAAAATAGATATTTATGACATGACTGTTTCAACTACTTCAATCACTATTTTACTAAATTACCCATATTTAATTATGATAAGCCATTTAAGTATTAAAAAATTAATAATATTTAATTAAAAAAAAAAGATAAAATAGATGTAAAATGATAAATTAATTTTTGATGTTTTAAATTAACATGACGTCTTATATGGAGCCACTTAAAAAAAAATCACAAGGATTTTTTACAATAATTTTATTATGTCACTTCTAATTAGTAGAATAAAAAAAAATATTATAAATCACAATAATTAAAAACTTAAATTTATTTAAAAAATATAATCAACTATCAATACACAAAAGTTTTAACAACTTAAAATATCGTGATGCAAATTTCATCAATCTAAATATATATTATATATCTAACTTAGAATTTATCAACCTAACAAATAAAACTTTTAAATAATAGAATTATACATAACGTAAAAATTTTAAGGATCAACATTGGGCCGTGCTAAGCCGGCTAATATATATATATATATATATATACACACACACCAAATTTCATAATCTCCCGCTAGATTCTAATAAAGAGTGTTTATTAAAAAAACTAGATTAGTCAAGTAGCGCTAATATTGAAATTAATTAATAAGTCAAATTTGAAAAAAAAAAGAAATAAAAAAAAAATTACACCATTAGCCTACGTGGCTATTTCCTATTGGCTGAAAATATGTAGTAGTCATTTCTCATTGGTTACTTTAGTCAGTCTTCGATTTTTCAAAATTCCCTCTTTCACTTCACCAAATTCATATAGTAGAAGAGTTGATTTTTTTTTTTTTAATTATATTAGCATAATATTTGCGTGAAATTTTAGTGCATCGGAGTAAACTTTTATTCGAGAAAAATTAATTCCTTATGGAGAGGGGAAGATGGAAATTGCTATTTGTGTTATGCATTTTATCGTCTTTCTTAATTATTTCCATTGCAACGTAAGTATTATTTTGTGATTTATTTGTGTATTTATAGTTGAAGTAACTGGTAAAGTTGTTGTCATGTGATGAGAAAGTCACGCGTTCGAATCGTGAAAATAACCTTTTGCAGAAATGCATAATAAGGCTGTGCATTTGTTGTTGACGTAACTGGTAAAGTTGTTGTCATGTGACATCGAGGAAACAACCTCTTGCAAGAAATGCAAGGTTTCCTGGACCCCGCGCATTGCGGGAGCTTAGCATCAGCTTGCGTTTGTTATTTATATTTGTTGTTGGCGTAACTGGTAAAATTGTTATTATGTGACCAGAAAGTAACGTGTTTGAGTCAAGGAAATAATCTCTTGCAGAAATGCATGATAAGACTGTGTATTTGCTGTTGGCGTAACTGATAAAGTTGATGTCATGCGATCAGGAAGTCACGTGTTCTAGTCATGGAAATAGGCTCTTGCAAAAATGCATGATAAAGCTGTGTATTTACTGTTGACGTAACTGGTAGAGTTGTTGTCGTGCAATCAGAAGGTAATGTGTGACGTAACTGATAAAGTTGTTGTCATATGATTATGAAATAATAACATGTTTGAGTCGTGAAAATAACCTGTTACAGAAATACATAATAAGATTGTGTATTTATTATTGATGTAACTAGTAAAGTTATTGTCATATGACCATAAAATAACGTGTTTGAGTCGTGGAAATAGCTTGTTGCAGAAATGCATGATATGGCTGTGTATTTTTGTTGACGTAACTGGTAAAGTTGTAGTCATATGATTATGAAATAATAACGTATTCAAATTGTGAAAATAGCCTATTGTAGAAATGCAAAAACGTAAAGTTGTTGTCATATAATCATGAAATAATAACGTGTTTGAGTCGTGGAAATAGCTTGTTGCAGAAATGCATGATAAGGCTGTGTATTTGTTGTTGACGTAACTGGTAAAGTTGCTTTCATATGATTATGAAGTAATAACGTGTTCGAATCGTAGAAATAGCCTATTGCAGAAATGTAAAAATATAAAGTTGTTGTCATATGATTAGAAAATAATAACGTGTTTGAGTCGTGGAAATAGTCTATTGCAGAAATACATGATAAGAATGTGTATTTGTTGTTGACGTAACTGATAAAGTTGTGTTCACGTGATCAAAAAGCAACGTCTTCAAATCGTTATAATATGCTGTTGTTGAAATGTATGATAAGACTGTGTATTTGTTACTGACGTAATTGATAAAGTTATTGTCATATGATTATGAAATAATAACGTGTTCGAATCGTGAAAATAGCCTATAACAAAAATGCAAGATAAAATTACGTATTTATAATTGCCATTTCTCTATAATAAATCTTATACGAATCTAAATAAACCGAAGTATAAATTCGAATGCAGAACCCATGGAAAACCAAAAAGAAAAAACATAAAACAAAAATGGGTGTATGAGCCTGCCTACGTGTCTGATTCCTATTGGCTGAAATACGTCGTAATCTTCTCTTATTGGTCACTTAACATTAAATCCACGTCGCTAGCGAAATTCAGTTCAACAAAATTATTATTACTATTATAACATAAGAAGAATCTGTTATTCTCGTTGATTCTGAAAACTCCAAATTATATTTTCACGTCGCTATGTATAATAAATCCTTAATATTTGATCCTTTTCGAACCCTTTATATATATATTTAGTGAGATTGTTTTTAATAGATCTGTGCTTTTTGAATTGTGCACGCAGTGGAACCTTCAGTGCACCGAACTAGTTCATCGTTAAATAGATCTGTTTACTAACCCTAGAATTTCCAAAAAAAAAAAAAGGAATCAAAATCGATTCCTTATGGCGGAAGGAAGATCAAAATTGTTATTTTTGTTATGCATTTTATCGTCATCGTTAATTATTTCCATTGCAGCGTAAGTTTTTTAAATTTTTTAATTTTTTTTTTGGAATTTTTATGGATTTTTATGCTGATTTTATGCTCAAATGGTGTAACAGGAAGAGTTATTATGACATATTACAAGTTCCGAAAGGTGCTTCGGATGAACAGATCAAACGAGCTTATAGGAAGCTTGCGTTGAAGTATCATCCTGATAAAAATCAAGGAAATGAGGAAGCTAATAAGAAATTTGCAGAAATTAGTAACGGTATTTCTCATTTTCGAAGAGTTTTGAGTTCATATAGTTTGGGATTGATGTGTAGTTGGTTGTTGTTTAAAATTTTTGTGATATTGAAATGCTTATTAGATTATATCTTGAAATAATTTGAATTGATTGTGTGATAAGTGGACGTAGAGGGTTAATATAGGGATTGATGAGCTCATTTAGCTTGAGTTGGGGCTCTATCAGAAACAACCTCTCTACGTCTTTGGATGTAGTGGTATGGACTGCGTACATTTTACCCTTTTCAGACCCCACGATGTGGGAATACACTGGGTTTGTTGTTGTTGTT
This sequence comes from Capsicum annuum, assembly GCF_002878395.1. Classification (NCBI taxonomy): domain Eukaryota; kingdom Viridiplantae; phylum Streptophyta; class Magnoliopsida; order Solanales; family Solanaceae; genus Capsicum; species Capsicum annuum. The sequence goes on from NC_061116.1 coordinate 578,166, forward strand.
GATGATGATGAGCTCATTTAGATGACCTTGACTAGTTTGGGATTGATGCGTAGGTTGGTTGTTGTTGCAAGTTTTTGTGATATTGAATGCTTATTAGATGATATTTTGAAATAATTGAATTGACTGCGTGATTAGTGAACATAGAGGACTAATATAGGGATTGATGAGCTCATTTAGCTGGCCTCGACTTGTTTGGGATTGATGCGTATTTGTTGCAAGTTTTTGTGATATTGAATGCTTATTAGATGATATTTGTGCTTATTAGATGATATTTTAAACTAATTGAATTGAATGTGTGTTAAGTGGACGTAGAGGATTAATATAGGGATTGATGAGCTCATTTAGATGACCTCGACTAGTTTGGGATTGATGAGTAATTGTTTTTTTGGCAAGTTTTTGTGACATTGAATGCTTACTAGAGAAATTATCGAGTAGCTCATATTGCTGTTCTCAGCTAGTTTGAGATTGATGCATAGTTGTTGTTGTTACTTATATGGCTTGATTCTATCTATTTAGTATGGTGACTTGTTGTCTTGGGTGGGTTTGTAAGCTTAGTTCTCTTTTGTACTCATCCACTTGGGGATTTCCAGCTTATGAAGTGCTTTCGGATGGTGACAAGAGGAATATATACGACCGGTATGGAGAAGAAGGTCTTAAACAGCATGCTGCTAGTGGAGGCAGAGGTTCAGGAATGAATATGCAAGACATATTTAGCCAGTAAGTTGATGCCCTCTTTCCAGGTTCTCCTCATCTTCATTTGGTGCTTATTTTTTTTTCTTCTTGTCATTGGATGTGAGCAGTTGAATATGGAACTTCCTTTTTTTTTGCCCGGAGAGTAGGGTGTGGTGGGGGGAGGATTTGGTGAGTAGGAGCCCTAGATATTTTTATTTTCTGTTGGCATATCCAACAAGTGAGAAATGCAAAAGGATTCTGGTATTAGCACGTGATGAATGATATAAAGTGTAATAAGACTTGACTTTGGAAGAGGTTGAGGTAAGATGGCCTGCAGTGGAAAATGTGGTGGTTTAGGTGCTGCCAAGGCTTACCGCTGAACTATCTAATTCCAGATCTTAGAGACAATAATTTTTATAAGACTAGTTACCTTCTTTAAGTTACGAATAAGAAGTAAAGATACCAAAGAAATAATTAATCTTACTTCTTAAAAAATCCTTCTTATAAGGTTGCAAGGATTCCACACGCAAAGGTGAAAAGAAGAGAAACTCTCAATATATTAATGTTGTGTTTAAAATAACAAAATTTACATTATATATAGGAAAACTATCCAAATAGCATGAGATTAGAATCTACATTTATGGAAATAATAAATGAAATCTAACTAGGAAACTCTAAACTAGAAAAACATGTAAAAATAATACGAAAAACTCTCCTAAGGAAATAAAGAGAAGTTTCAAAATTTAATCAAAACACGTGCCCCTTCCAAGTCACTCTCTATGTGACTTTTCCTCCCTTTTGGGTGAGGATTTGAAGCTCACTATTGGGGCTCCATATGGGCCCGATCTTCTTTCTCTTGGGTTTGGAGTTGAATGAAATATGTGTAGCACTTAGCCCATTCTTCTCCACGATTCTTGGACTCATTGTTGGGCTCTTCTTCCATCATAAGCTTCTTTGTGATTTTCCGTTGAAGCCCAACAATCTTTGATTGAGACCTTGACGGTGGTCTTATTAGGACTTCTATAGCTCCCTATTTATTGAAATGGATTGCAATCTTTATTGCTAACAAAGAAATAATTTGCAAGGTTTTTCGGCGGAGGCACAATGGAAGAAGAAGAAGAGAAAATTGTTAAAGGAGATGATGTGATTGTTGATTTGGATGCAACATTGGAAGATTTATACATGGGAGGTTCCTTGAAGGTACTTCCTTTATTTGTTTTGTATATTAATACTGGAGCCTCCTCACCAAGTTAGCATACATACATTTAATTGTTGCGACCGTTATCACTAATCTATCACATACTTGACTTTGTAAAATGCGCCATATATAGTATCACCTTATAACTTATAAGAAGTTATTAAAAGCCGTAGGCCCATACCACCATACTCTGCAACTTATTAAAAAAAGAATTTTAACTTTTTCATTTTTCCTGGATGTTTTATTAACAACTAATAATGAACCTGAGTTGAAAGAAGCCAGAAAGTTATTTCCCCACATCTACTCAAGTTTCGTCTTGCATATAAGTTGTTACCCAGAAGATGTGAAAATACAAGTCTTTTTTGGCACAACCGTTCTATTTAGATTGGACAGAAACTGCTAGAATTCTAATGTTAGATGGTGCAAGTTTTTCTTTTTGGGTGGTTTTTGTGATAGTGTTGGGGCATCATGAAACGAGCATTTCTAGCTACATCTGTTGATTAGTTCACTAAATGTTAACTTAAGGGAGCTTTTCAACGACCAAATTACGCCTTTTTGGCCAGCTATCTTTTCTGGGGATATTGCGCTTTAGCATTTTGCTTCCTATGTTTTGGTGACTAAAACAGGTTTGGAGAGAGAAAAATATTTTGAAGCCAGCCCCTGGTAAGAGGCGTTGCAACTGCCGCAATGAGGTTTATCACCGGCAAATTGGTCCAGGAATGTTCCAGCAGATGACAGAGCAGGTGTGGTTTATTGATGCTTGTTGCAACAGATATACAGAATAATCCCTTTATTCAATTACCGGACCTTGATCAGAGAAAATTAGACTTAGTCTTTTGTGGTACCGGACCTTGATCAGAGAAAATTAGACTTAGTCTTTTGTGGTATTTCATGTGTTTTCGAAAATATAGCATCTGAATTTTCTTAAACTCTGTAATTGTGCTCTGTAGGTCTGTGACCAATGCCCCAATGTGAAGTTTGAAAGGGAGGGCTATCACATTACTGTGGATATTGAGAAAGGAATGCAAGATGGACAAGTAAGCTTTTATGCAGAGTTCTTTTCTGATATGCTTAATTTGATACCAAAGGTTTCATACCAGTGCACTTTTTAACTTAAGTTTGTGTGTACACAATTGGGCATAGTTCCTTGTACCCGTTTTGCCATTGTCAGGATCTTCACTAGTGTTCACGGAGCATTTGCTTTCAGTGTTCTTCTGGCCATTATGACTTTAATGTTACTCTCTAACCACTTGAGCCTTGTAGTTCTGCAACTACTAGTAAAGATTAGCCTTTGCTAGATGTTGATTTCAGCGGCTCCTTGCAGTCATCCTTATGTCCTGATGTTGAACCTCATTTCTGCCACGTCTAAATAAGACTAGTGAATCTGATGTTGATCTAAAATGCATTTTAGGCCATCCCAGAATAGCCTGATGGCAGTACATGGTAGACCTATATTTGCTAGGATTTGATAAATATTTGCAGAATTTTAGGAACATCCAGTAAAATTTGGTCAATTTTTTCTGTCTTGTGTGCATAACTATGTGCAACAAAATGTTAAAGCGACTTATTCCTTTTATTATCGTCCTCTGAGAGCTACTTTGGTCTGTTTGTTTATGAAAATCCATTTCACTGTTTCAACTAATTTTGCTAAATTGACTTAAATATACTCTTTGTGTATATCTCCGACTCATTTAACTATCAAAGGCCTTCCCAGCTGTTAGGGTTCACACTTTTGATTGTTGATGGCCTTTCTTCTTTTAGTAAGTCTTTTTGAATTGTTTTGAAATTATAGGAAACTTCTTTTGACAGGAAGTAGTATTTTATGAAGATGGTGAGCCTAAGATAGATGGTGAACCTGGAGACCTGAAGGTTTGACTTTTATCCGATGCTACACAAAATGGACTTCATTATTATGCATGATACTGTAACTTATATTCTGTCTTTATTATATCTCGGGCAGTTCCGTATTCGCACCGCTCCGCATGATCGATTCAAGAGGGAAGGAAATGACCTACATACAACTGTTACTATTACTCTGGTAATATTTTTTATTCATTTACCAGAATGCCTGACTGTCAACCCATTCATTCTTCAGCTTGTGATTGAGAAATGAAGTTATCAAACTATGAATGTTGTTTAAGGAGAATTAAGATGGGAAATTAGAATGACAAAATGTTGGGGTGTTGTGTCTTAAAACATACATTGGTGTCTGGAATTCACAGAGATGAATGCACCTCTAATTCAAGCTTCCAAAAGATGCATGCAGAGCCAGTTTGCTTTATCCCAACCCAATGTGTTTTGCCTTTGTCCACCTCAATCTTAATTCCACATGCTTGTGCATATATTCCCATAAATGGTGTACATATAGGAATGAGTGGGCATTTATTAAACCGTGCTGCAGCGGACAGTGTGTAGATGCCTCTTGAATGTGTTGTTTCAGTCTTTTGGATCAGAAGTGATCCAGTTTCATGGTGACTGACATTGTTGTCGAGCTTTGGTGGTATATGAACCAACCATTGGAATCCCTCCAGAAACTTTGGTCATCAATTTGAAGACCTTGTTAGCTTGTAAAACGGTTTCTTTGAGTCTCAATGGGTTGAGACAGTATATTCACCAAATTATATTTGGTTTGAAACAAACCTCATAGAGTTGGTCCATATTTTCAGATGAATACTTAGAATTGGGCCGATGTTAGAGACTATATTGAAACTTTCCTAGCTCTTGAAGGGATTGAAACACTTTCCGTGATCTCTTGTGTGAGGAAAAGAGTGATGAGTGTTCGCGCAATTTGAATGTGTTTTAGCCTTATCTTCAGCTTGTTAGCTATCTTTTCAATCTCCATTGAAGATAGAAACTCGGTTAACTTTGTCATAGAGGAACAGTTGTGAATATGCTCTCATAAAGACAATTTTAGATCCATTTGCATGGTGAGACTTGTCTTCAACTTATGCAACAAATACGCAGTTCATTGCTTGTATTCACAGGTTATTCTTGATAAGTCACTTGTAGAGTTGTCCGGTGTAAATATCTGTATAGTTTTATCGGTGACAACCAAACGAATAGCGTGCTATAAGCTTAAAGGGGTCCTAGTTTGACTCAATCTGTCCTTAAGAATAACAAGATCTCGGAAGGCCTCTTATTACTAACATCACTAATTTAATTGATTATGATATTCAATTCACCTTTTCTCGTTGATCTCAACACTTCCATTTTCTTCCATGCAGGCGCAAGCACTGGTTGGTTTCAACAAGACCGTTAAGCATCTCGACGACCATTTGGTAGATATTAGCACAAATGTAAGTTTTTCCATGCAGTCCAAACCGGCTACGATTTCATATAGGTGTGCACCCAAATTTTTTTACAACACCTGTATTCCTCATTATCGTTATTCCACAGGGGATCACCGAGCCAAAGAAAGTGAGGAAGTTCAAAGGCGAAGGGATGCCACTGCATTTCAATAACAAGAAGGGTGATTTATATGTTAAATTTGAGGTTCTTTTCCCTACATCATTAACAGAAGACCAGAAGAAAAAGGTCAAGGAAATTCTTGTTTAGGATATACTAATGTCTTTTCAATCCTTAGAACTTTTTTGTTCCATATTTTCACAAACATCGCGTCAATGTGTCGAACCTTACTGTAATCTTACAAGGCGTTCTCATCGTCAAATTTTCCGAGCCCTTGAAGTCCTATTAATTTTTTGTTACCAACATCATTTGAGATGTAGTTTTACAGGCCATTTGAACTGACTAACAAGGATATGATTGAGCAGATTTGAGAACTTTATATTGTATTGGACAATTACTGCAGATTAGATATTTGCTAGCACAACTTTGTTCAAGTGATTTACATTTACCACTACATACGCTTTATTCCATCTTATTGTGTGCTTTTGTGTTTTTGTTTGTTATACTGTTATATGTCCTGAGCCGGGGGTCGATCGGAAACAACCTCTCTGCTTCATTTGAGGTAGTGGTATGGATTGCGTACACTTTACCCTCCTCAGACCCCACTTTGTGGGAATTCTCACAAAGTGGAAATACATTGGGTATGTTGTTTGCTTTTGTGTTTTTGTTTGTTATACTGTTATATGTCTCGATCTGGGGTCTATCGGAAACAATCTTTCTGCTTCATCTGAGGTAGTGGGTAGTGGTATGGACTGCGTATACTTTACCTCCCCGAGATCTCGCTTTGTTGAAATACGCTGGGTATGTTGTTGTACTATATACTCGTCGGTAGCACATGATTTACTTGATCTGCGTACACCCCACCCTCTCCAGACTCCACTTGTGAAACTACACTAAGCACATAACATTTGCAATTTTTTCATTTGATGTCTGGTATTAATATTAAAGTCTTATTAATTTGAATTCACGTTATGTATATTTCGTTAGAATAAAGCGTTCTCTATCAAAGATTTTTCATAACGTTGGTAGCATATGATTTACTTGATATGTGCACACCTCATCCTCCCCAGACTCTATTTGTGAAACTATGCTGGACGTATAAGCAATTTTTTTTTTATCATTCGACGTCAGATATTTATATTAAAGTTTTATTAATTTGAATTTACATCATAATTTTGTTAGAAGAAAGAGTTATCTATCAAAGATTTTTCATAATCATTAAACATTACAATAAGCTTTTCTCCATCATTGTATCAGACTAATGCATTTATCACATGTTCGGGTCATTGTACTAAAACTAGTAACCTCAACCACAAGGTTGGTGTGGTGGTTCAGCACCTCACCCCTTAAGCAAGAAGTTGGGGGTTTGATTCCCAACTCTGGTGAACAGAGAAAACTCTGTGGCCAGTTCCCTACCGCTTAGTGTACTGACAATGGAATGGAAGATTAGTCTCACGCTTAGTGCACTGACAGTGGAATGAAAGATTAGTCTCACGCCGCTTAGTGCACTGACAGTGGAACGTGAGATTAGTCTCACGCATAGTGCACTGATAGTGGAACAGAAGATTAGTCTCATGGTTGCTGACTGTGGATTAGTGGAATGGAAGATTAGTCTCACGCCGCTTAGTGCACTGACAGTGGAACGTGAGATTAGTCTCACGCCGCTTAGTGCACTAACAGTGAAACAGAAGATTGGTCTCACGGTTGCTGACTGTGGATTAGTCTCACGGTTGCTGACTGTGGAACGGAAGATTAGTCTCACGCTTAGTGCACTGACAGTGGAACGGAAGATTAGTCTCACGTCGCTTAGTGCAGTGACAGTGGAACGAAAGATTAGTCTTGGAAGATTAACGTCGCTTAGTGCACTGACAGTGAAACGGAAGATTAGTCTCACGCTTAGTGCACTGACAGTGGAACGTGAGATTAGTCTCACGCTGCTTAGTGCACTGACAGTGGAATGGAAGATTAGTCTCACGTTTAGTGCATTGACAGTGGAACGTGAGATTAGTCTCACACCGCTTAGTGCACTGATAGTGGAATGGAAGATTAGTCGAACGTGAGATTAGTCTCACGCCGCTTAGTACACTGACAGTGGAACGGAAGATTAGTCTCACGGATGCTGACTGTGGATTAGTCTCACGCCGCTTAGTGCACTGACAGTGGAACGAAAGATTAGTCTCACACTTAATGCACTGACAGTGGAACGAAAGATTAGTCTCATGCCGCTTAGTGCACTGACAGTGGAACGGAAGATTAGTCTCACGGCTGCTGACTGTGGATTAGTCTCATGCCGCTTATTGCACTGACAGTGGAACGGAAAATTAATCTCACGGCTGGTGGCTGTGGGGATACCTTGGGAAACAAAATACATAAAACTAGTAACCTCTATATATGGCTATGTTAGGTCTAATTAATTTAGAAATTAAATATGACAGCTCAAAGTTACATTTATTTAATAAAAATAAAAGCCTATTTAAGTGTATGTCTTTTACTATTCCAACCTTCCATTTCTACAATTAGTTTTCTATAAATAATTTTTCTTCTAAATACTGAAGTAAGAATTAAGATATTATATCATATATTTATGAATATAATATTGAATCTATATTCTGTTTAGTAAAAGTATGGATAAAATACTCAAAATATCCTTTAAATACCAAGACATTAAACATCAGAAAGTCATGAAGGGTAAAATTATAAATGCAAAAATTAAAAGTTTACTAAATATGCAAGGAGATACTTTTACAAAACAAATCAAATAAAGCAAACCACGCAAATTAAAATATAATTTTTTTCTTCCATTTTCGTTGTATATTTGATATTCATTTTGAGGATCGACTAATTCGCTCTTCGATATTTCACATTTTGAAGAGGAAGGAAACTGCTTCGTACCAAAAACGACTTCATTATGAAAATTAGAACCAGTGGCAACATTGTAAAAAAAAAAAAAACAGTCCAGGGTACTAAAACTCTCATTTTGCGTAGGTTCCAAGGGAAGAGCTCCACGACAAGTGTGTATCGTACGCAACTTTACCATGCATTTCTGTTAGATGTTGTTCGTAAGATTTGAAGCCGTGAACTTCTGGTCATATGACAGCGCAACTTTATCAATTACTCCGAGATGATGTGGCAACATTGTAAATAACTCCAAAATCAAGCCTATTTCCAAAAACCATAATAGTGGTTGAAATCAAAACTCCTACTAATTTTTTTCTTTTCTTAAAAAGCTTTATTTTACAAAATTCAAACCAGTGGCAATGTTGTAAATAACCTCAACAATCAAGCCCACTTTCCAAAAAACCATAATGGTGGTTAAAACCCAAAAATTAAAAAAACCCTTTTCAGACAAAATCCAAAATTTTCTCCAAACCCTTAATTATTTCTCTCTCTACAAATACAAAAAGCTCAAAAATTCTCAATTCAAATTCACTTCATTCAATTCAATTGATTTTTGAACTTAGCTATAGCTATAGCTATGTCACTCCGGCCGAATTCGAGAACGGAGGCTCGCCGGAGCCGGTACAAAGTGGCGGTGGATGCGGATGAAGGAAGGAGAAGAAGAGAAGATAATATGGTTGAGATCCGTAAGAGTAAAAGAGAAGAAAATTTGCTTAAAAAACGACGTGAAGGTTTACCGCTTCAACAACAACAGCAGTTTTCAGCTACTGCTGCTGCTGTTTCTCAGCTCGATAATAAGAAGGTATCAGTTTTTGTTTGCTTAATGATTTTGCTTAATTTTATGTTTACTAGAGAAAAAAATTGTGATTTTATTTGAATTTGCAAGTGCGATCAATGTTTATGAGCTTAATTAGTATTTTTTTCGTTTAATTTGAGCTTAATTATTTGTAGAAAATTTGCTTAATAATTTGTTTGCTTGATTAACTTCAGTTGTTGGAGAGAAATTTTGCTTGCTTACTCAGTTTTTTTTTTTAATTTTGTTTAATTTTAAGTTTGCTAGAGAGAAATTTTGTGATATTATTGGAAATTGCAAGTGCGATCAATGTTTACGAGCTTAATTAGGTATTTTTCGTTTAATTTGAGCATCGTCGTTATCACGTTTTTGCTAGATTAGTATCAAGATTTCATTTCTGTTTGCTTAATTTTGCTTAATATTATGTTTGCTAGAGAGAAATTTTGTGATTTTATTTGAAATTGCAAGTGCGATCATTGTTTAAGAGCTCAATTAGGCCTTTTTTTTTCCGTTTAAGAAGGTATCAGTTTTGTTTGCTTAATATTAACTTCAGTTGCTAGGTGCAAAATTTTTGTTATCAATTTATGAGCATCGGAAGTATCATGTTTAATGATTTTGCTTAATTTTATGTTTGTTAGAGACAAATTTTGTGATTTGATTTGAAATTGCAAGTGCGATCAATGTTTACGAGCTTAATTAGGAATTTTTTTTTTCGTTTAATTTGAGCTACTGCTAGTTGAGAACAAAATTTGAATTTGCAAGTGCGATCAATGTTTACGAGCTTGTTTTTTTTTTTTTTTTTTTTTTTGTTTAATTTGAGCTACTGCTAGTTGAGTTGTGTTTGGATAAAAACATGATAGTTTGTTTTTTTGCGAGTTTAGTATCACTACAGCAACAGTTTTCAACTACCATTGCTGCTGTTTCTCAGCTAGGTGCAAAATTTTGTTATCAATTTATGAGCAAGTGTTAATTTCTGTTTACTTAATTTTATTATTTTTAAAAATTTTTTTGCTTAATTTTACGTTTGCTAGAGAGAAATTTTGTGATTTTATGCAAGTGCGATCAATGTTTACGAGTTTAATTAGTTTTTTTTTTTCCATTTAATTTGAGCTATTGAAGTTTTTGTTTGCTTAATTAACTTCAGTTGTTAGGTGCAAATTTTGTTATCACATTTTTTGCGAGATTACTATCAAGTATTCATTTCTGTTTGCTTAATTTTGCTTAATTTTATGTTTGATAGAGAGGAATTTTGTGATTTTATTTGAAATTGCAAGTGCGATCAATGTTTACGAGTTTAATTAGGGTTTTTTCCGTTTAGTTTGAGCAACTGCTAGTTGAGTTGTGTTTGGATAAAAACATGATAGTTCGTGTTTTTGCGAGTTTAGTATCAACTAAATCTGAATTTGCAAGTGTGATCAATTTTTACCCGGTGTTAATTTTTTCAAGCTTAACTAGCTCGCATGCAACTCGACTAATTTCACTAATACTTGATACTTCCCATGAAAGCTAGGACAGATGAGAAGAAATCACCTAGTGTTTTTGTTAATTAAATGGTCATTCAGTTCTTAGCCTTATTAGATTCAATAGTTTATTTGAATTGTAAGTGTGATCAAGGCTTATAGCGTATTTGGCCAAACTTCTGAAATCAGCTTAATTTGAAAAGTACTTTTGGTGAGAAGCAGTTTGTATTTGGCTATTAATTATAGAAAAAACTCTTGAGCAGCAATTCGTGTTTGACCAAGTTTTTTCAAAGTGCTTCTAAGTTCTGAATGTATTTGGCACAAACACCTTACTTTTGTAAAATATTCATGCTTTCTAGTATAGATTTCCGTCAATTACTTGTTTCATTCCATTGTTAGGCTCACTTATCCTTATTGGATTCAGTTTCTATTTGAATGGCTAGCGCGGTCGATGGTTACTCAGTGTTCATTCTTTCTTCACTCAGTTCTTAGCCTCATTTTTCCTTGTTGGATTCTACTTTTATTTGCATTGAAAATGCGATCAATGATTACGTGGTGTTCATCCTTTCGAGTTCTTAAGGATAACTTTTTTACTTGTTAGAGAAGCATAATATTTTCAATAGTTAGGTATGAAAGCTAAGGAGTTTAAATATATGGTCTGCTATGTTTCTCCCTTCTCTGCAAAGCAGAAGTGACAGAATCACTGTTTGGAGAGTCAAACAGGTATTTTGAAAAACTATTTAAGAAATAGGAAGAAATCTATTATTGAATCTACACTGAAAAATTAGTTAATTGACACCTACTTCAAATACAGTTACGCTTATTGGGATGGAGGAGTAATATTGCGCCAAATACAGTGTCGTGCTGCTCTAGCAACAAACTTATCTGCTTTGATTTTATTGCTTTTATAACCTTTCAGCTGGAGAGTCTTCCGGAAATGATTGCTGGGGTTTGGTCCGATGATAGCAGTATGCAACTTGAATTTACAACACAGTTCCGGAAACTGCTTTCAATTGGTCAGTTTTGCTTTGCTTTTTCCTAAATATGTTTCTGTTGATCACCTTGACAATTAACGTTTTTCCTCTTTGTATCTCTGTTTCTTAATTTGTATTGCCTTCTCTTCTGGTTGTGTTGGCAGAACGTAATCCTCCTATAGAGGAAGTGATACAGTCTGGGGTAGTTCCTCGCTTTGTTGAATTTCTTGCTAGAGATGACTATCCTCAACTGCAGGTTGTTACAAAATCTATTGCTTTTTTTTTTTTTCGTAGCGTGTCTTTATTTCTAATTTTTACATCTTTGGCATCCTATGATCTAGTTTGAGGCAGCATGGGCTCTTACAAATATTGCATCTGGCACATCAGAAAACACTAAAGTTGTGATTGATTATGGTTCTGTTCCAATTTTCGTCAAACTTCTAAGTTCACCAAGCGACGATGTCCGTGAACAGGTAAAAACTATAAATATAAGAGGGCTAGGGTTACATGTTTCTTTGTATAATTGTCATGATAGCATGTCTATTAAGCACCAAATGCTAATTTATTTCTGGAAAGTTAAAAGTTCTTTTATTTTGAATTTTTTTTTACTTTTATAGGCAGTTTGGGCTTTGGGAAATATTGCTGGTGACTCGCCCAAGTATCGTGACCTTGTGCTTGGCCATGGAGCCTTAGTGTCATTGCTAGCACAATTTAATGAGCATGCAAAGCTGTCTATGCTGAGAAATGCTACCTGGACATTGTCAAACTTCTGTAGGGGCAAGCCTCAGCCGCAGTTTGAGCAGGTTTGACTTTAAAGAAAAAATTTATTTCAATCTTTTAGTTTTTTCAGCTATTTATATTACTTCTGATTGTGCCTTTCGAAATTCATTGCTCAGACAAAAGCGGCACTCCCCACTCTTGCTCGTCTTATCCACTCAAACGATGAAGAAGTTTTGACAGATGCATGCTGGGCTCTTTCATATCTTTCTGATGGAACTAATGACAAAATCCAAGCTGTTATTGAAGCTGGAGTTTGTCCCCGCCTTGTTGAGCTGCTACTGTGAGTTATAGATCTTACTTCTGTTTTTTAAGGGTTTTCGTTATGTTAAAATCATAGCTTTCTCACTGCCTTCGTCTTCTTTTTGTGAGTAGTCATTCTTCACCATCTGTTCTCATTCCTGCCTTGCGCACTGTTGGTAACATTGTCACAGGAGACGATATCCAAACTCAGGTATTTATCATCCTCCCTTGGGCAATATATATAAGATTCTCTGCTTTAGTCAATTCTTCATGTTTGACTTTCATTTTTTCCTCATTTAGTTTTTAAATGAGTCTTTGTGTAAACATGAATCTCAATATCTAATCCATCCGTACGTCAGTTGTCTAGCATCCTTTTTTTGTTTGGGTAAATTATTGCAGATGAGAAAAAATATAATTGAATCTAGCTCTATTGAATGTTAATTCTGATAGTCAACTATATTCTAATATCAAAGAAAAGATGATGTTAAGATTGGGCTAGTCAATTGGTTCTCATGCATTTTCTGCCATGTTGCTAACAAAGTCTTCACCAATTCATTCGTGTACTTCAGTTTTCACATTTGCCTATTGGATAAGGGGTTTATGGTGTATGTTACTGTCATGATTATTTCTAGAATAAACTTTTCATTGCTCAACTGCCCGCATGGATGGTGTTGCACCGCATCATTCTGTTTACTTTGTGCTCGCGCAGGAACTCTATTTATTCACTCAAGTCATTTATTCTAATCGAGTGTATAGGAGAAGGAATCGAGTAGAGAGGGGATTCTCTAAATTTTTGGTCCTGAAACATAAGATGAGAGTGAAATCGAATTAACTTCTGTTGCAATCCTTTTATTCTCCTACCAAAGGTGGGAAAGCTCCAAAAGGGTATATTGTAAGGCAGAGGTATATACTCCATCAGTGAGGAGTTAGTTGCAACCTTCCATTTTTGCTACCTTTCAAATGTGGTGGAAAGGAAATGGACAAAAAAAATCTACGTTTTTTGGTTGTTAAAGCAAATTATGTCCTACCTAATTTATCAGCTGGATTCTTTCTTTGATGGACATTGATGAACCCATTTTATTTAGGTTATGATTGACCATCATGCTCTTGCCTGCCTTCTTAACCTGTTGACGCAAAATTACAAGAAAAGCATTAAAAAGGAAGCTTGCTGGACAATCTCGAACATTACAGCTGGTAATCGAAATCAAATTCAGGTATTTGTGCTTCTTTATCAATTGACAGACAAATGAAAAGAAGTGAGAAAGAGAACCTTTTTAATGCGATTCAGTAATGTATAGTGATACTGATAATATAAATAGGCTGTGATCGAGGCTGGCATTATTGCTCCTCTTGTCCATCTGCTACAAAATGCTGAATTTGAGATAAAGAAAGAAGCTGCTTGGGCAGTTTCAAATGCTACATCAGGTGGAAATAATGATCAAATCAAGTATGGTTCCTTTCGCAAATTCAATTTCATCTGGTTAATCTTACATCTAGGTTGAAGCTCATATGTAAATTGATTTCTAGGTTCTTGGTGAACCAAGGTTGTATAAAACCATTGTGTGATCTACTGGTTTGTCCTGACCCAAGAATAGTTACGGTCTGCTTGGAAGGGCTTGAGAATATTCTGAAGATCGGGGAAGCTGAAAAGGATCTAGGTAATACAGAAGGCATAAATGTTTATGCCCAGTTGATCGATGAGGCTGAAGGTCTAGAGAAGATTGAAAACCTCCAGAGCCACGACAACACTGAAATCTACGAGAAGGCAGTGAAGATCCTCGAAACTTATTGGTTGGAAGAGGAGGATGAACAACTTCCATCAGCTGATGCTCAAAATTCTGGATTCAACTTTGGAGGGGGTGATCTACCTCTTCCATCAGGAGGATTCAACTTCAGTTGATACAGTATGTCATTCTTTCCTTTTCTATGATTATTTCTTCTCCGTCGACGACAGTTGACTTTACAACTTCTGTTCTTTTGAGCACCTGTTTTATGGTGTAAATTATTTAGCACTAGGACGTGTTAAATGGTCCTTGGGCCTAACTCCACCTCAAAAGCTAGTTCATGAGGGAGGATTTCCCAAGACCATATAAGAAAGCCTTCCCATAGCTAAGTGAACAATGTGGGACTCAACACTCCCCTGCACGCCCAGGACCGGATCTATCTAGAGCATTGACAATGTAAGATCGGGGCACAACATCGGTACATGACATCGGTACATGACTTAGGATGGGTATGGCTCTAATACCATGTTAAATGAACGTGAGGTCTAACTCAACCTCAAAAGCTAGCTCATGAGGCGAAAGACCATATAAGAAAGCCTTCCCATTCCTAAGTGAATGATGTCGAACTCAACAGGATAAAATGGACTCCAATAGAGCAAAATGGATAAGAGGAAACCTGTTAATTTGGATATCGTGATGTAAAACTAGTCACTTTGCCTTTGATTGATCCAAAATGGTTTATTTCACAGTTAAAACTCGCTGCGGTTTCTGATATGTATCATTGCTATGATTCTTGATTCTTTCCAGGTTTGGCTAGCAGGTCAGTCGTTGGATTTAAATTGGAGAAAGCGTCCTCTTTAAACAATGTGTAGAGTTTTCATATGTTTCGGGGGTTGGGGTGGGGGTGGGGGTGGGGTTGCGAGGTTCGGATTTTACATATATTTTCATTTATTTCTTGAGTGAGTTTGTATTGTATAAGTTACCTTTTCCCCTAAGATATATTGGTGGTGGTGGATAAAACATAAATTTTATACACACATGTTAATGTACAAGTCATACATATTTCCATTTGATGTCAACATATACTACTACTTTCCATCTTTGCTTCTTGATTGCTGAGGCTTAAGAAGTACTACAACATTTACAAGAATGAGGTGGTGAAATTATTACCATTATGGAATGTGTTTACTTCTTTTGATTATTTGCCAAGTATGTTTATATGTTCACTTTGGGGTTTTGGAGAAGGATTCTTGGTCTTCTTACACCTTAGAGGTTTGATTTAGACATTTAGTCACTTTTATTTTTTTGATAACCGTGGTGTCTGGTCAAGCTTGCGCGTGCTCCGACTAATTTCACGGGATATTTGCTACCTTCCACTAGCAACAAGTATCAGGTAACTCTGTCCATTAAGGCTAGAACAGGTGGGAAGAAATTGCCTAGTGTTTGTCTCTGTTGGGAATCGAATCTGAGACCTCATGGTGTTCAACTCAATTTCATTGAACCATTAGACCACACCCTTGTGTGCTACATTTAGTCACTTTTGTGGCTTTCGCTTCAATAATCAAAAATCTACTCATACTAGTAAGAGTCGCTAAGTTGGTGCATGTGGTATCCTTGTAAAGGAGGCTAGAGATCAATTCCTCTGCTAATGCCTCGATTAATTTCACGGGATACCTGTTGTAGACACGTAAAATTTATTGAATCAAATTCATATAAAATTTAGATTTGATCCATATTTTATTGGGTCTAAAATTAGTTTGGGTTATAACCCCGTTTTATTCTTCCTCAAGGTCCATCTCACCTTGAGGTCCAAACTCATGTCATGTGTCAAATGACATGGCATTCTAGACAAATTAAAGACCAATGAGGCAAGGCTACACGATCAAATGAGGTGGCAATCCAAGTCAAATTCAAGAGCCAATGAAACATCGCCAAGTGTTCCAAATGACATGGTTTTTGCCAATCACAAGCAACCTTGTCACATAATATTTGTGATAAGCTTGAAAATTGAATGGACCAATCAGAATGAGGCAGAAGAGGGTTATTTACACTTGGACTGTCTACCCCTACAACTATAAATTGGAGGGTTACATAATTTTCTGAGATCATTCAGCAAGTATTGGAGGAAGCTTCTGCATTGACTACACAGCTCTTCAACGAATCAACGAGATCCAAACGCATTTCTAGGAGGCTTAAATCATCCTACATTCGAGAATCACGCTGCGAAGGCCCTCGAATCACGAAAAAACTTCGAGAATCACGCTGCGAAGGCCCTCGAATCACGGAATCACGAAAAAACTTCGAGAATCACGCTGCGAAGGCCCTCGAATCACGGAAAAACTTAGGAGAGAAGAATCGAGAGAATAACGGAATTGTATCCACAAATTTTATTTATATAAAATCATTATTTCTTTTTATTTATTTTTGCTTGCAGTTAATTTTCTGCATCCACGAAAATTTGTTGTGAACACCTGCCACCTCCCACTAGCAACAACTCTCAGGTAACTCTGTCAATCAAGGCTAGTACAAATGAGAAGAAATCACCTAGTGATTGTCTCTATTGGGAATTGAACCTAAGATCTCATCGTGTTCGATTTAACTTCATTGAATTACTAGGTCACGCCCTTAGGTGCTACATTTAGTTGCTTTTGTGGCCTTCGAATTTAGAAATTGGTTAATTTTTCAAAATTAGAAGCTGTAATCAGGGGCGGATCCAGAATTTTCAGTGAGGGGTTCAGTTGTACATATATGGACTAGTTGAAGGGGGTTTAACCTCTACTATTTCTATATAAATTTTTTTTTTACCATGCAAAAATAGTATAATTTTTTGATGAAAGGGGTTCGGATGACCCGTGGACCCTGTGTAGATCCGTCACTGGCTGTAATTATAAAAAAAATTCACGTAAGAGTGGCTAAGCAATCCTCGTAAAGGAGGCCAAAGATCAATTTCCCTCCGCTAACGTCTTCTCGCTAGTAATATTTTATGTAGTAACTTCATGATAGGGATAATGTTGAAAGAAAATGATAATTTTTTTTTTTGATTTTATAAATTATACAAATAAATTGAAACTACTACTCTCGCCGTTCAATTTTACTACTCCTATGATCATTTTCTCCGTTTAAAAAAGAATGACCTGCTTTGACTTGATACAAAATTTAAGAAAATAAAGAAGGTTTTTGAATCTTGTGGCCTTAAATTAAAAAAGTTGTGTCAAATGTACCAAAATGTCATTTAATCTTGTGGTGCTAAGCATGTCATGTGTAAAGTTGAAATTAAAGTATTGTCAAAAAAAGAAAGGGGTCATTCTTTTTTAAACGAACTAAAAAGAAAAACATTGAAACGGAGGGAGTAGTGTCCATCATTGCAGGGGTTGTTCCTCTTCGGTGAAAAATTATGCTATATATGCATGGTTAAAATTATTTTTTTTTATATATAAATATTAGATGTTGAACCCCTTTCGGTTAGTTCGTATGTTCACTTATGAATTCCTTTGTGAATATCCTGGCTCCGCCACTGACGGGAATAGCAAAAAAGATTTGAAATTTAAGACATGCCACGTGAAACATGAATTATAATAAACGAATTCTCCACTCCCAAAATTTGATGTCTAAAACTTTAGAAAATAAAATAAAATTTTCACTCACAAGACCTCCAAATCATACATTATTGACTCCCAAAAAATTTCCAGCTTCTAACTCATTAGTCCCCACATGTTCCCTAAGTGGTCCTCCCGCCAACCCAATATTTTCGGTGTCTAACGATACTCGTACACTATTGACTTGCTATTTATCTTATGGGAAATACATTAGATAATGACTAGCGAAAGTAAAATTATTTACGTAGTGACTCTAATTCAAGAGAAATTAGTATCTCGTAGAAATAACAATATGCACAAATGCAACATTCAGTCAAGGGTGTGCATTGATCGGTTCGGTTTTACATATTATCGATTCGGTTTATCGAGTTTCATTTTTCAAATATGCTAAACTCGATTTTTACTCTTTAACGGTTCGATTTTCGATTTAACTGATAAGAAAATACCCATAAAATAAAAATAGTAGTAACTAACATAAAAAAAAATAATCAAATCTTAGTTGCAAATAAAAATCCTATATAATGTGTTTTAATTTACAAGAATATTCAAGTTTGAACTAAATGTTGTTAGGCGAAATTAAGAGTTTGTATAATTGAAATAATAGATTTGTTAATTTGTAGAGATTAAACAAAAATTAAGAGAAATATGTAATAAGTCATATATATATATATATATATATATATATATATATATTCTTATTAGGTTATCGGTTTACCCAATAAAAAAAATCAAACCGAACCAATAACCCAATAATTTTTTTTTTATAAAACCATTAAAAAAACGTTAATCCAATAACAATAAACAAATAACATTTTTATCGATTCGATTTATCGATCGGTTTGATTTTTGCACGTACTTTATAAATTAGCCGAAATGCATTCAAGCTGATCGAAACAATATAATGCAATAAAATATAGAAAGTTACTCCATCCTTAAATTCATTGTAGTACACAAGGTGAGTGAATACATGTATACAAGTACAACAATGAAAATGTGCATCACTAATAACATAATTCTTACAACCACTTTATTGTTTCATCAACAAAAGTTAAAAAACAAAAGTAGTAATAGTAAGTAACAACTTTTTCATCAATCAAGATCCATTCTTTTTATGGAAAATAATTGACACCCTCACAATTATTACTACTCCACTACTTCTTGTTCTTCTGCACATTGTAATGAACCTGAAAAATATAAACTGCAATATCATATAAAGAAATTATACAACAACTAATACAACAAGAACAAAAATGACAAAAGAGTGTTCTTTTAACTGAATAGATTTGGAGGTAGGTGGTGGTGGGCTATGAAAATAGAAAGGGAAATATGGTACAATGGGATTTGGAGGTGGTGGAGTTATGTAACCATAAGGGTTGTTATTTGGTGGCGGATAGTTTCCGCCACCATTCCCGCCACCACTACCACCAGTATTATTTGGTGGCGGATAGTTTCCGCCACCATTCCCACCACCCCCGCCACCAGTATCTGGTGGCGGGGGTGGGGGTGGACAAATGTAACCAGATGAAGAGGGTGGGGGTGGGGGGGGGGGTGGGGGTGGAAAATATTGAGGGGGGGGGGGGGGGGGTGAAATTGGTTGACAAGGGTTGTCACAAGAAGAACACATTGTGCAAGAAAGTTGGTCTTTAGCCATAACTTGAGAAAAATGTTTGTTGAATGAAATCAACAAGAGGAAAGTTAAAACATAGAAAATGAATTGAGAATGTTGAGGTTGGGGTAGGGGTTGGGGTGGGGGTGGGGGTGTCCTCATTTTATTTTTTTTTCAAGAAAGTAATGAAATGAAACCTTGGGTGCCAAAAAATGGAGAAGATAAAAAAGAAGGAGAAGAGTAGCTTATGTCACTATAAAAATGAAAAGAGTTTGGTGGAAGAGTAAGAAGAAACCAAATATACAATTTAAAATGTAGCAAGTGTGTACATGAGTGGTAAGAAGAGAATTCTAACTTGACTTGCCATGGGTACATTTTTTTTTTTTTGGTTTGTTTTCATGTGGTGTCAGTTACGGCATCGTAAATGATCTCTCTATCTTTATAAAGTAAAAATAAGGTTATATACGCACTATTTTTTTTTTTTTGGTTTGTTTTCATGTGGTGTGAGTTACAGCATCGTAAACAATCCCTCTATCTTTATAAAGTAAAAATAAGGTTACATACGTACTATTTTTTCCAGATCTCATTTGCGAGAGCATACTGAATTTTTTCTTGTTGTTGTTGTTGTATTTGGTGTTAGTTACTCTTGATTTTGATTAATTCAGATTAATATCGAGTAAGAAACGCTCCTTTCTTTTCTATTTGGGACATCTACTTTATGAGAGATGGAACGATCATATTCATTGCACCGAACGCTTAACACCTTAGTGATAATCATGAATATATCGATAGAAGATAATTCCGACTTAAATTACCTTTTTTGAGATCTCATCTGTGAGGTTATGCTAAATTTCTCGTTGTTGTTGTTGCATTTGGTGTTAGTTACTCTTGATTTTGATTAATTCGAATTTGTATCGTGTAAGAAACACTCCTTTTTTTATATCCAGAATTCAAACTTGAGACCTCTACTTTATGAAGAATGAAATGATCGTATTCATCGCACCGAACGCTCAACACCTTAGTGATAATCATG
>NC_061116.1:601544-608251 GCF_002878395.1 Capsicum annuum
TTAGTGATAATCATGAATACATTGATAGAAGAGAATTCTGACTTAAAGTTCACGTATTGAAGACCTGATTAGATAACTAATAATAATATATGTATTTAATTGTTGAAATTTTTAAATGAGATAATCATATATTTTAATATGATATTTTGAATTTTAACGTCACCTAGTAATATTATTATTTATATATAATTTAAATTCAATAAAAAGATAAAGTGAATGGGAAAGAGACAATAGTGAAGACATGCCCAAAAAGGGGGAGAAAAAGAAGACAATGCATGTGTATTGATGACCATATATATACACTAGGACAAATAACAATATGCACATTACCACAACTTTTTGTATAGTGCAAGGTTGGCAATTTGTCTGGGTAGTTGTTAATGAAACTTTTTTAATTAGAGGCGAATTCAGAATTTAAATATTATATATTTAAGGTTAAATGTTTTACTTTCATTTTGAATTATACGTAAAAAGGTTGAGATACACCTGAATTTTAGGAAAGTCCTATTACCCCCATGAGACTAATTAAAATCATATTTTCGACAACTTTAGTGCTTATGTGGCATATAGGTGGCACACATGTGTGCCTACGTGGACCCTTCAGTGTGTTGTTCCACGTATGTGCTACGTATGTGCCACGTAGGCACTAAGATTGTCATAAATACGGTTTTAGTTAGTCTAAGGGTAGTAGGACACTCCTAAAGTTAGGTGTTCTCAGTTTTTTCGTGTATAGTTCAAGGTGTAAATAGAGCATTATCTCTATATTTGAGCTTGATTTTATCAATTTATTGAGTTTAAGATTTTATTTATTTAGTAATGAGTAGTTTTCTTATATATGGTTTTGGAATATTCCATCATTATGAGCTAATTTTTCGAATTGAGTTAGATTCAAAATTCATTTCAGGTATTGTTTTTTGATGTTGGACCTTCACATTAAAAAAATTACGCAAACAACATAAATTCCGATAGTTTGGAGCTTATTTGTAGAAAATTTTGATATTTTGCATAAAAAAAGGCAGTCCGGTGCACTAAGCTACCGCCATGCGCGGTGTCCGGGAAAGGGCCCCACCACAAAGGTGTATGCTTACCTTGCATTTCTGTCAGAGACTGTTTCCAAGGCTTGAACCCGTGACCTCCTGGTCACATGCCAGCAACTTTACCAATTACTCCAAGGCTCCCCTTCAATTTCGACATTTTGCATGATTACTAAAAAAAATCGCATTTTAGGTCTGTCGAGATACATAATTAGCTGCCGATACATCCAACGAAGATATATTATTTTCAATGTAAAGATACATAATTAACTTTCGATATATTTTTTTTTTTCGATTTTAGGTTTGAGATACATAATTAGCTCCCGATACATCCAACGAAGATACATAATTAGTTGAGAGTTTTGCATTACTTTGTAAGAGTAGAAATTTGTGTATATATGATAAGTTAAGATGTATGTTTAAGTTATTTTTCCTAAAAAAGTTACGCTTCAGATATCCAATCTAGGTGTAGCGATGTGTCTCTTTATATAATTACGGACCATTCTCACCTTATAAAAGTAATTTTTACGGTTGGATTAGATTCAAGATTCATTTCAATTTTTTTTTGGTAAGATTCATTTCATCTACATGCTACCCTTCGTCCATTTTTATTTGTTCATTACTGATTTAACACACCTTAAGCAATACAGATAATATATGTAATTTTATTATATCACCCTTTGAATATAATAAATAGACATAATACGTAAGCATGTTTTTTAACTTGACCTCAACTAACATTTATGCCCTCCAATTTCAGGTGTACGTAAGTAGACATTTAAACTTGTATAAAATTGAACAAGTAGACACACATTTTCTACGTGGAAATCTCAAGCGAATTGCCACGTAAGACGCGTGTATCTACTTATTCAGTTATATACAAGTTTCAGTGTCTATTTGTATACGCTCAAAGTTGGAAGAAATAAATGGCAGCCGAGGTCAAGTTAAAGAGTACATTTATATATAATGCCTTATAAATTTAATGGGCCTTCAAATTATTCGAAGAAATCAAACCACTTATATCACAGAGTGCCCAGTTTCAAACCTAAAAAGTTTGAAATTTTCAATGGCAAACAACATAAATTTCGATAGTTTGAACCTTAATTAAAAAATATTTTGATATTTTATATAATTATTAAAAAATTTAATTTTAGATCTGTCGAGATATATAATTAGCTCCTCATACATCCAACGAAGATACATTTTGTTCTTTGTAAAGATACATAATTAGCTCCCGATACATTTTTTTCGATTTTAGATCTATCGAGATACATAATACATCCAACGAAGATATATTTTTTTCTTGTAAAGATACATAATTAGCTCCCGATATGTTTTTTTGATTTTGTATCCATCGAGATACATAATTATCTCCTGATACATAATTAGTTGGAGTCTTTGTAATTACTTTATAAGGGTGAGAATTTGTTTAAATATAATAGGGAAAAGGCTCAAATATGCCACTGAACAATCAGAAATGACTCATTTATACCGTCCGTTAAAAGTTGGGCTCATTCATGCCATCGACATTACAAAACAGGCCCATCCATGCCATTACTTTTTAACAGATGTTTTTAAAAACAATCTTGTCACGTGGCAGCTTATTAGAGTGCCACATCATTTTTATTTTTTTAAAAAAAAATAAATTTTTTTTTATCCATTAAAAAGAATCCACGCAACTTTTTGATCCATTGAAAATTAGTTTGATCTATGCTTTTAAAATTTGATTAATTTTTCATGAATATATTCTTAAAACATTCTCGTTCGATTCGTTTTTTGTCATTTTTGACATATTAAGATTGTTTTCATATTTTACCTTTAATATTAATTATTTTTTTCTTCAAATTAATTTCAAATACAATAGTAAACATCATTTGATAAATATATTATAATAAAATAGCTATTTTAATTGACGGGTGAGTAACTAAAAAGGAACGGAGAGAGCATGCACTCCATGCTTTTTATCACTTTGTTTTTTATTTTATTTTTAAAGATTCATGTTAACTAAATCTTTTGTCATTTTTCAGTTGAAACTGAAGGGATATATAAACATCAAATATTATTATTACATTATTAATAGTTAGCTTCTCATTTTGCCAACTCTACGTATACTATATATGTCGGCATGTTGTCGACTTCCTGTTTTTGCAATGATAAATGATGATGCATAAAGTGTTACGTACAAATGTTGAATGCTGATCAGGGGAGGCTCAACCCTTTAGGAGAAAAGGCGGCCGCCTAAGACCCCAAAATTTGAGGGGCCTATTTTTGTTTAGTAATAATAAATTACAAATTTTAAGAAATATATTAAATACTATTTATAGAAAAAAGAAAAATTTTATATAAAAAAATAAAACGTAAGGCCTTCGTTTGATTTTTGTCTTAGGCCATAAATTTGCTTGAGCCGCCCCTGATGCTGATGATGCCATTCTATGCTTAATAAAAAAATAAAAAAAATAAAAAGTTACTTACATTCGGCTGACAAAATATTTCATGTATGCTAAGACATACTATATGCTTAATTAGAATAGCGTTTGGTTATAAATTTTAGTAGTAGATTTAAAAAAAAAAAATTCTTTAAATATTTGTTTGATCATGAAAAATTAATCAAATTTTAAAAGAATAGATCAAATTAATTTTAATGGATCAAAAAATTGGGTGGATTCTTTTTAATGGATCAACAAAAAATTTTAAAAGAAAATTAATTTATTTTTAAATAAAAAATAAAATAAAAAATGACGTGACCCTCTAATAAGCTGCCACGTGGCAAGACTGTTTTTAAAAACTGGCTGTTAAAAAGTAATGGCATGAATGAGCCAGTTTTGTAACGGTGATGGCATAAATGAGCCCAACTTTTAACGGATGATATAAATGAGTCATTTCTGATAGTTCAATGACATATTTAAGCCTTTTCCCAATATAATAACTTAAGACGTATATTTATGTTATTTTTTCCTAAAGTTAATAATAAATACAAATGGCAATGACCAAATTCATGTGGTTTGTGAAAGCAATTTAGTTTTTAATGTTTGAAATTTTAGTATTGACGGTTTCAAACTTTGACATCATTCATTACATGTGACGATTGTATTATTTATTTCTATCTTTAATTCTTTAATCAAATATTATCATTCTTTTTATTTGTTTAAGCTATTGGAAGGTGCCACTTAAGGCTTTTCTTTATTGTTCATATTTTGTTGGACTAGTATTAATTTATCCTTTTCTACTCATTTTATCGTTAAGTATTAATTGTAGTCATTATCTAATACATTTCTCAAAATATTAAATTAAAAGAAGAGATTATAGGTGGGTACAAATAGGCCTGTGAGAGACGAGTGGACAAGCACGCTGGTTGTACCGATCAGCTTTGAGTTATCGAGTGACGATTAGCCGAGGGGACTTCCATCATGTAGCTGGGTATCATCTATTATTTTTTATAGCTGGGTACAAATAGGCATGTAAAAGACGAGTAGGCAAGTACGTGGATTGTATCGGTCAGCTTTGAGTTGTCGAGTGACGATTGATAGAGGAGATTTCCATCATGTAGTTGAGTATCGTCTACTGTTTTTTTATAGCTGGGTACAAATAGACCTATGAAAGACGAGTAGGCAAGCACGCGGGTTGTACGGATTAGCTTTCAGTTATCGAGTGACAATTAGCCGAGGGGACTTCCATCATGTAGCTGGGTATCATCTACTGTTTTTTTATAGCTGGGTACAAATAGGCATGTGAAAAACGAGTAGGCAAGCACGTGGATTGTATCGGTCAGCTTTGAGCTGTCGAGTGACGATTGGTCTAGGAGATTTTCATCATGTAGCTGGGTATCGTCTACTTTTTTTTATAGCTGGGTACAAATAAACTTGTGAAAGACGAGTAGGCAAGCACGCGAGTTGTACCGATCAACTTTCAGTTATTGAGTGACGATTAGCCGAGGGGGCTTCCATCATGTAGCTGGGTATCGTCTACTGTTTTTTTATAGTTGGGTACAAATAGGCATGTGAAAGCCGAGTAGGCAAGCACACGAGTTGTACCGATCAGCTTTCAGTTATCGAGTGACAATTGATCGAGAGGACTTCCATCTTGTAGTTGGGTATCGTCTACTGTTTTTTTATAGCTGGGTACAAATAGACTTATGAAAGACGAGTAGGCAAGCACACGAGTTATATCAGTCAGCTTTGAGTTGTCGAGTGACGATTGGTCGAGGGGACTTTCATCATGTAGCCGGATATCAGTCAATAGTACAACTATTGATGGACGAAGGAAGTATTGAATAAACCACATGATCGACAACAATAATATATTCAATAAAATTTTACTTAAATAAATTTTGAAAAGAGTAACATGTATGCAGATTTTATCGTACGTAAAGGTGTGAATGTACGTAGAGGATAAAACAAAAGAAGAGTCATATTTACGAAATTAAGCGGATTTTGTGCTTATGATATAGTTTTTATAATATGATAATGACAAACTTGAAGTGTGTAATTGAAGAATAATAAATGTTTTATTAGTTGGTGGTTACATAAATAAATAAAATAGGAAGGGAGGTAGAAGTTCATAAATAAATAAAGGAATCAAAATAAGCCCACCACAATAATTAATAATTAATACTATACTACTATTTGAGAAATTAGTGTCTCGGTTCGTTGGTTATCTTTGCACGCACCTCGATGAAATTTACGTGATACCTATTACGTCCTTATCAGCAACAGGTATCGGATAACTCTGTTCAGCGAGGCTAAAACAGATGGAAAAAAACAACATGATTAAAAAATATATTTGTTAATTCAACATCGGCAACATACCAAGTAAGTTACCACAAGTAGGATTTGAGGAGGGTAGAATGTACGCAGATTTCACCACTTCCTCGTGCAGGTAGAGAGGTTGTTTCCAAAAGACCCTCGGCCCAACTGCATCAAAACCAACTACAAGAAGAAAATAGCGACGAAAGCATACATAGCAGTCAATAAAGAAAAAAAGGACAGTCCGGTGCACTAAAACTCGTGGGTGATTCGGGAAAGGGCTGGTGCTTTTCTGCCAGAGGCAATTTCCAAGACTCGAACTCGTGACCTCCTGATCACATGGCGACAACTTTACAAGTTACTCCAAAGTTCCTCTTCCAAGTCGTCAATAAAGAAAGCCAAAAAAAAAAAAATCATTACTATTCAAAAAATTCATAAACTTCGAATTCTGAATCCCTCTCCGCTCACACACAGTCACACACATAGAGGACACTACAATTAATGTCCCGTGAAAAATATAGGTAACGAATTAACCATAATCATGCACACTCATTTAATATTCTTCTTATTACTATCTTCCAACTCCCCCCCCACCCCCACCCACCCCACCCCCCACCCCCACGTTTTTCTATAAACACTAATAATTCTTCCCGTTGCTTTTACAGTACTTCCTTCTTGTATCAACAAATCATCGCGCTATAGCATAACCTTTTTCGCACGAACATCCACAGTAGTTTTCAGTACGCGATATAACATCGAAATTCATTGCCTTTTTTTTTCATCCCTTTCACACAACTTCCTTCTTGTATCAACAAATCATCGCCCTATAGCATAACCTTTCTCATACGACATCCACAATAGTTCCAGTACGCGATATATATAACACCGAAATTCATTGCCTCTTTTTTCATCACTTCCACACATCAAATCT
>NC_061116.1:611251-624316 GCF_002878395.1 Capsicum annuum
ATAACCTTTCTCATAGGAACATCCACAATAGTTTCAGTACGCGATATCACATCAAATCTCCGCGTTGCTTTTACACAACTTCCTTAGCTTCTTGTATCAACAAACCATCCGATCCACAATAGTTCCAGCGCGCAATACAACACCAAAATGGAGGGATTATCGGTGTCATCAACGAGCATGTACAGTGGATTAAAGGGACACTGGAGGAGGACTAAAGGGTACGAAAGGCTAAATGGGTCGAAGAACATGGCTGCGTATAAGAGTAGAAGGTTTTGGAAGATAAATCTAAAACCAAAGATGAAACTGAAACTGAAACTGAAACTGAAGAGATTTTCACCAAAGAAAGTGCTAATGAATATGCGCGACGCGTATGTAAACATGATGATGAAGGTTGCTAGTTCGTGGTGTTTGAGCAGTGGAATCGGAGGACTTGACAATGGATTTGGGATGAGGCAATTGAAAGAGTATGATCAGAAGGTGCTTGTAGAGTTTTACAAGTCCATGATTGTTGCTCGAGGACAGTTAGTCCCTCGTCATGGTGCTGGTGTTGGTGTTGGTGTTGGTGATGCAAAATTTGACACACAGATCGTGTGCCAAAGGTAAACAAGCGACAACATATCGATGAAGTTCTATAAGTGAAGATACAAGTGTAATCTATAGATTCATGTGAACAAAATAAATTTTGTAAGACTTTGTATATGTATATATAAAATTTATTTAAGTACTTGCGGATATTTGACTTTGAATTCAGTTATTATTGTACGTCAATTTAAGACACAAAAAGTCGGTTACAAAAAGTGCCGCGCCCTCTTGTCACATATGCACCCCTTACAAGCTCAGTGTCATCGTTGATGTTTATCTCAACACCGTACTGAGGAAGTGTTCGACTCTGATATCATATTTGTCATTGTCCAAGCCCGTAGAATGTAGTATCCGCTTTGATCCAACAGACCTCAGTTATACTTAAATGCAGTCAAACATAAACATCATTCTCTTCTAGTTGAAATCTATCGCCTTATACTGTTATCTGTCTTGAGCTGGGGTCTATCGGAAACAACCTCTCTACTTCATCTGTCTGAGGTAGTGGTATGGTGTACATACACTTTACCCTCCCCAGACCCCACTATGTGGGAACGCACTGGGTTTGTTGTTGTTGTTGTTGTTGAAATCTATCGTCAAGCACTTACTACAAAAGACAGCTAAAGCTGGTTAAGGTACTAGGTATACATGAGGTTAGAATGGCAGCGCAATCAGCTACGTAAGTCTGATATAAAGGAAATAGTCACAATATCGGTTCAGGAAACAGTCTTTCCTGAAGATCAACCAATACAAAGTTTTATACTGATCTGCAGAATGCTAATTTGAATCGAAATATTTGTTTCGAGTTGATTCATGTGAGTCTTGTTTAACCATAAGAACTCTTCGTCGACCAATCCACTTTGTCTTCCATAGAGCATCACTTGAAACTACTTTATAACCTGCATTTGTATACAAATGTCGAGCGCCAAAATCATCCTCGTATGCCCTTAGGACAAGATACTCATAACCCCAAACTCTTGCAAGAACATCACAGGCCTTGAGCAAAGTTGTCGCAACTTTCTGCCTCCTGCAATTTTACTGTGTGTTAGCAGTTAGCACAAATGGCAAACATAGCTCATCGCCATATTCATACTGAATCGCGGACCTGAATTTGTTCGATACAGCAACTCCAGCTATGTAGACGTATTCTGTTGCTCCCGGAAGGTGTTGAAGAACATCATCATCTCTATACACTGTAACATCAACAACTCCTACAACGTCTTGTTCTACCTCAGCAATGTCACTTGAGGCATCCGCAACTAAACATGCATACCTGTTTAGAAATGAAGGAAACCATTATAACTCAAGTAACTAACTTCTTTCTGGATCAAATATTGTTCACATAAGACTAGCGTACATCAAGAAAGATTCGGAGTTCATTCATGTAACATCGTAGATTCAGTATTAAACAATCACAATGCACTTAGATTTTCTTTATTGTATTATGATGACGACGACATGAGTTGAGCTTAAGTGGAGAAACATGTTCAATGAGGATTCATATAGCAAACCCCAACTTGTTTGATAACCGAAAATAAAGTGTCCCGAGTTTTGATTTTTACCTTTCTGGTGGATAATTCTTCAGTTTGGACCCAAGTCTTGAAAGTTCTTCACCCTACATAACAGAGAACAAATATATGATCATCGTTCTGTTATTCAAATTGCATGCCCTCATGCCCCCTATCCGTTTTCTTAGAAATATCAAAATGATGCAGAAATTACTACATCAAGAAGCGAAGGACATGACGTTTTTTTAGAAGATGAAAAATCAAGAAGAGAAGAACATGGTTTTTTTTCTTGAAGATGAAAGGTGAAGAACCTGAAAGAACAAGTATTTGGAGAAGGGAATACGGCGACAAAAGGCTTCAGCACGAACAGCAGCAACTTCCCTCATTATATCCATTTCAGTCTCATTAGTAATTCTTCTCACTGTCCATCCGTTCTCATTGAGTACTTCATATTGATGATCTCGTCTTTGTGACTTCAATCGCCCGGCCACTTCTTCCCTTGTTGATGAAACTGGAAATTGTTCTTTGATCACCATTCGCGAAGGGAACAGGTTCTTTGACCCCACTACTTCTTCCCTTGTTGTTGATGGCACTCGAAAACAAGTATTTCTTCTGCTGTTGCTACAACATTGTTCTTCCATTCGCGAAGGGAACAGGTTCTTTGATCCCACTACTTCTTCACTTCTTGTTGATGAAACTCGAAAACAAGTACTTCTACTGCTACTGCAACATTGTTCTTTGATCTCCATTCGCGAAGGGAACAAGTTCTGTGATCCCACTACTTCTTCCCTTCTTATTGATGAAACTCGAAAACAAGTACTTCTGCTGCTACTGCAGCATTGTTCTTTGATCTCCATTCGCGAAGGGAACAAGTTCTTTAATCCCGCTTCTTCCCTTCTTGTTGATGACGCTCGAAAACAAGTACAAGAAGTACTTCTTCTGCTACTGCAAAATTGTTCTTTGATCTCCACTCGCAAAGGGAACAGGTTCTTTGATCCTACTTCTTCCCTTCTTGTTGATGAAACTCGAAAACAAGTACTTCTGCCGCTACTGCAACATTGTTCTTTGATCACCATTTCAGTCATTCGCGAAGGGAACAAGTTCTTTAATCCTACTTCTTCCCTTCTTGTAGATGAAACTCGAAAACAAGTACTTCTGCAGCATTGTTCTTTGATAACCGTTTGCGAAGGGAATAGGTTCTTTGATCCCACTACTTCTTCCCTTGTTGATGATACTCGAAAACAAGTATTTCTACTGCTACTGCAACATTGTTCTTTGATCTCCACTCGCGAAGGGAACAAGTTCTTTGGTCCCACTACTTCCCTTCTTATTGATGAAACTCGAAAACAAGTACACCTACTGTTGCTGCAACATTGTTCTTTGATCACCATTTCAGTCATTGGCAAAGGGAACAAGTTCTTTGATCCTACTTCTTCCCTTCTTGTTGACAAAACTCGAAAACAAGTACTACTTCTGCTACTGCAACACTGTTCTTTCATCTCCAATCGCGAAGGGAACAAGTTCTTTAATCCCACTTCTTGCCTTCTTGTTGATGAAACTCGAAAACAAGTATTTCTTCTCCTGCTACAACATTGTTCTTTCATCTCCATTCGCGAAAGCAACAAGTTCTTTAATCCTACTACTTCCCTTCTTGTCGATGAAACTCGAAAACAAGTACTTCTACGACAACATTGTTCTTCCATTCGCAAAGGGAACAAGTTCTTTGATCCCACTACTTCTTCCCTTCTTGTTGACAAAACTCGAAAACAAGTACTTCTGCCGCTACTGCAACATTGTTCTTCGATCACCATTTCAGTCATTCGCGAAGGGAACAAGTTCTTTGATCCTACTTCTTCCCTTCCTGTTAACGAAACTCGAAAAGAACTACTGCAACATCGTACAATCTGCCATCTTTTCATTACCCTAATGGAAACTTGTTGGCCTCTACATTTCCATGAAACATCTTCCTTCAATGTAGTTGAAATACTACTGTGAAAGTTTGGTTGCCATTGACATTGTGCCATTTCTTTCTTCTCATTAATTAACACTCAAAAGAGAGGGAAGAAAAAGTAGTTATCATTGTGGGAGTTACAGTTATTTCAGTTGTGATGGTTTTGTAAATTGTAAATTCTATTTTCTTTTTATTTCTTTTGGTTTCAAGAATGTTACATAATGAAAACCAAAAATTTATCCAAGGTGAAAATTAAATAATGATGTGAATCTCCAACAAACGAACGAGTGCATCAGTGATGGTAGGTAGGAGGACTTTGTTATCCGTGTTAGTACCTATATATATATATATATATATATATATATAGTACTAGTATTATTTCGAAATGTGTATCATTTGTTGTATTACTCGGTGAGCAGTGGCGGAGCTACACTTGGCCGCCCCTTCGGCAAAAAATTATACTATTTATATATAGTTAAAATTATTTTTTATGTATATACGGCAGATGTTGAACCTCCTTCGATTAGTTTCGTATGTTTACTTCTGAACCCCCTTAATGAAAATCCTGACTCCGCCACTGTCGGTGAGTCTTTCTTTTCTAGATTATTTTATCTTGAGCTGGGGTATATCGGAAACAGTCTATCTATCTTACCTCTGAGGTAGTGGTATAAACTGCGTACGCTTACCTTCCACTCCCACACCCGGCCACTTGGTGAAAATATACTGAGTATATTATTATTATTGAACTATATTTATTATGTTGTTAAACTATATTTTTATGGGTAGTTATTTAATAAATTGGACAAAAATTAGATAAAAAGATTATAATATAAGCTTGTGAGAGTGAAGTCCATGCAAGATAACAATGTGCACTACTAAAAGACAGAAGGAAAAAATACATGAAGTAGGCATTTCGCCATGAATATTATTTATAATATTTTGGAATATATTTTTACTTTATTTTGGAATACTTGTTTGATTATAAATATTTTAGAATAAGTTTTCACTATTTTTGGATTCAGTTTTTGCACTTTATAATTTATTTTTTTCAAAGAAAAATCTAATTTTTCTATTTTCATAAAGTAACCCAGTTTCATAAAACTATATAAAAAAATTAGTGTATTTTCAATTTTTTAACTTCAAAAATACTCTTTTTCTAGAAGAGTATGACTAAACACAACTCCGATTCTATTTTCAACTTTAAAAATAACAAATAAAGTGAATATAGCCATTCGGATCCTAAGTGGGGATCGATCTTTAGTCCTTTAAGTAAATAACTAAACATACAATCAACTGCATTATTTAACCTTCTTGTAATATGAATATATAGATATAGATATAGATATAGATATAGATGTAGATATAGATATAGATATAGATTATAGATTATAGATTATAAATATAGATATAGATTATAGATACATAAAATATCTAATTTTACGGACAAACCACATATTCACATAATCCATTTTTAACATGTAAATTTGCCCTTACTTAAGTGCAACAACAACAATATATCCAGTGTATTTCCACAAAGTGGGGTCTGAGGAGGGTAAAGTGTACGCAGTTCATATCACTATCTCAAATGAAGTGGAGAGGTTCTTACCGATAGACCTCCGACTCAGGACAAACACTAGTATAACAAACAAAAAACATAAAAACGCACGACAGAATGATACAAGAAATAAGACACCCATATAGATTAATATTATAAATTATTAATCCGAAATCACTAAAAACACGCAACAGAATGATACGGGAAACAAGACACCCTTACTTAAGTGCATGGGTTTTAAAAGATGTTGATGACAAATATTGGTGGAATCGGAATTTTTACTTAGGGAGTTCAAAATAGGAAGAAGTAAATACACATACGAGCTATGTGTCACGTCAGCGTCGAGTGTTCACTAGGCACGGTGAGAACTAATTGGAGTTTATTTTAGTTGTCAATTGAGCCCACGTTGAGACTTCTAGATCTGCACTTCAAAATTGGAGTATTTACTTGTCAACTGAGACCAAATTTAAATATCTACATATTACGTCGAATAAATACATTAATAGGAAATACCTATTTTGAATATGTGAAATATAAAATAAAAATTAGTATATATAAGTTAATTTAGTACGAATTAATATTATCCACGTTCTATACGTCCAATCTACAACAACAACAACAAATCCAGTGGACTCCCACATAGTGAGGTCTGAGGAGGATAAGATGTACGCAGTCCATACCTCTACCTCTAAAGAAATAGAAAGGTTGTTTCCGATAGACCCCGGCTCGAGACTCTATACGTCCAATCTAAACAGTGAAAAGTGTATAACATAAAAAGCTAAAAATAGAGTTATATTACTCTTTCCGTTCATTTTTACTTATCCACATTTCAAAAATAGAACTGTAGACACGTTAAAATGTGATAAGTAAAAATAAACAGAGAAAATAATATAATTGACAATATATAAGGCTAAAATTGACACTTGTAATTTTGTTCGATTCCTTCTACTACACTCAAAATTATATGGCCCTTAATTCATAATTTCATATAGGTCCAATTTGTAAAAATAAAAATGAAAAGAAATAATAATAATTAATTAAAGAAAAGTGGGAAAAAGTATATATGGAGTGCCATGGTTTTCATGATCATGTTATTGGGAATAAAATGAGGACCACCTTTTTCATGTTTTTTAATTATAAAAAGTAAAAAGACACAACTTATAATTAATTCGGATTCTGAACTGCAGGGCTCATATTGAGGTGATATTTTCAACTAAAAAAAATTATATTCGAGACTTGAACTTAAAACTTTTAATTAATGGTGGCTTAGTTTCACCACTATATCATAACCCATATTGGTCTATTTATGAGTATTCATATTTCTTATAAGTAATTTTATTTTATTTTCATCTATTAATGTGACATTTTTTGACATCTTCTATTAATCTTCGAGCAAACAATATAAATATCGATAGTTTGGAGTTTAATTACAAAAAATTTCAATATTTTGCATGATTACGAAAAAAATTGATTTTGAATTCATCGAGATACATAATTAACTCCAGATACATCTAACGAACATATATTTTTTCTTTTGTAAAGATACATAATTAGCTTTCAATACATTTTTTCAATTTTAAGTTTGTCGAGATATATAATTAGCTTCTGAACATCCAACGAAGATACATAATTAGTTAAAAATTTTGTAATTATTTCTTTATCTTTTTTTTTCTCAGCTATTAATTTCAATTTTTTGTTAGTAATGTGAATCCTATATTCCTTAATTTTGAATATTGAATGGTTAAATCAATTTTCAATAGGTAAATTTTATATTTCAAATGTCTAAGAAAATGAAAAACTCAAACTTTATCTTATGGCCAACTCAAAAGTCAAAAGTAAGGCAAATGTTATGATGAGCTGGATATTTATGGAAAACTAATCTTTACATAAAGAAAAAAAAAAATCTTTACATTAAAAAAATTAAAAATCTCTTCATCTATTTCTACTTGTTCGATTTTAATTTAGAACATAGCTTAAAGAAGAAATATTGAATAATATTTAATAGTAAAAATAAAATGAGCACAAATGAATAATATTTAATAATAAAGGTAGAGGATTTTATATATATATTTTTTTGGCTATACTGTCATCAATCATGAGTCGGCCGTTTATTGAAAACAGCTGTTCTACTTCATCTGAGGTAGTGTTATGGACTGCTTACATTTTACTCTCCCCAGACTCCACTTTGTGAGAATACACTGATATATGTTGTTGTTGCTGTTGAAGGGTAAAATGGGCACAAATGGGTAAAATTAATTAATTTTTCAAACTGAACAAATATTATTGAATATTTATTTTTTAATAATATGGACAAATAAAAATGGAAGATGAAAATACATGTCATGCTTTTATTTTTAGTACATCATTGAAGAGGTGATGACATATATGCTAAAAGAAGAAAGTGATTAATAATGTGTTTAATTTAGTAAACAAGAATTAACACAACGTATAATTTTGGCATTTAACCAATGGTTTTCAAAAGTCAAAAGTGGTGAATTTTTTTATTTTTTTTTACTTTTTTAGTAAATAATTTAGTAAACAAGAATTAACACAACGTATAATTTTGGCATTTAACCAATGGTTTTCATAAGTCAAAAGTGGTGAATTATTATTATTATTATATTTTTTTTACTTTTTTAGTAAATGATTTTTATTCATATCATAGAACATGGTTTTGTCTACAATGTGCTTTGCTCTCATTATGATTTATAATGATTTTACCTTTTTCACTTTTCAGTGCACCAATGCATTCAATTCTTTTTTTTATTTAGAGCAAAACATCTAGTATTTTTTTTAACTATAATCAAATTTGTTACGATATATTTCAACTTCACAGGGTTTTATTATTCCTGAACTAAATTTTCGCATATTTTTATTAACCTTTTTAGCTGACGTGGGCCCCATTTATGTAATAAAGATGTCACGTCAGCACAAAAAGGTGATAAAAATACGCTAAAATTGAGTTCAGAGAGGAATAGGACCCATGTGAAGTTGGAGTGTGTCGTAGCGACTTTGGGTACTGAATATTATCACTTTTATTTATTTCTTTTTTTTTGTCTCTGAGGTAATGGGGTTTGTGTTTCATCTTAAATAATAATAATATAATGTTAATCCAACATTTATTAATTTTGTAATGATATGAACAACAAGAAAGAGGTAACATAATTGGGCTAACTCAGCAAGCATTGATATCCCATGTGAAATTCATAATTACTTGCACAACAAATATAACTAACTTTACTGATTAAGCTAAAAAGAAAAAAAAAATTGGAAATTAATATGGATAATTCTTACAATTTAATATATGGTTCTCTTATATTTAACTAATTAAGAAACAATTGCTTAAAAGCGAAAACTACTGTAAATATAAATTGTGGTGGAATGGTTCAGTAGCTTTATTTACCTCTGATCAGAGGTTTCGGCTACGAGCCCCTGGAATGAAAAAGAAATATTGACGAGAGCTCTGCCTCTAGGCAGAAGCAGAGCCACCTTTAGGCCACGGGATGAACCCCTTCGACAAAAATTATACTATTTATATACGATTAAAATTATTTTTCATGTATATATAGTAGATGCTGAACCCCCTTCGGTTAGTTTGTATGTTTACTTTTTTCAGTTTTGAACTCTCTTAATGAAAATCTTGGTTCCGCCACTGCCTCTAAGGATGGGTCATGCAATACACGAATTTGAATTTAGCCTAATCCGAATGGGGTATCGAACACCAGATGGAAACAAAAAAAGGGTATTTTACTTGTCTATAAACTCGATGGAGATACTGATTTATCAACAACCAAAAACTCGATGGAGAGACTGATTTATCAACAACCAATAAATGAACTAACTATTAAAGAACGCGGCGAGATAGATACAAATTCTTATTTCACGTTCGAGATTTAAAAAAAAAAAAGAAATTCTTGATACCTAATGCTTTTCTCTTGCAATAGACCTTCACGGCACAAATTTAAATTAGTCAGATCGATATGTATCGGCATCAATCAAGAAAAAAAAACAAATGAACTAAGGTCAATTTGGCCTTTTTGCAAAATTTAAGGAGGTGAAATGTTTATTAATTTTTCCTAATGGGTATCTTTTACACTTTTACAAACATATGGGTCCCACAAGGTATTATTTTAGCAATATTTAAAAAAGCCGGCTGAAAAAAAAAACCGGCCAAGTGGGACCCATTATACGCTCCACGTAGTACCCATGTCCAAAGCTATTTGCTTCGGTTCCGAACCACATATTTGAATTTTTTGAACGTTAATTTTTGTCAATTAATTAATACAAAATTATATTTCATTCATATTACAGTTGGTTCGATCAAGCTTTCAAACTCTGCTAATTAAATAACAAAAATATATTTAGTGTAATTCACACGTGAAATTCACGAAAGGTAGAATGTCATCATACTCATACTGATCTCGTCTTTGCGGGATAGAAATATTATTTTCGAAAGACGCTTAATTTAAAAGAATTTACAGAGAAATTATAAAAAAATATGACAAAAATAAAAAATTTCGGAGCTAATAAATCAATTAAATGCGATAAAACTAGATTACTTATTAGCTTTTTACCCTAAATATCGTCCTCTGAATTTTTCTATTTAAGGTAAGGAAATTATTTAATTTCTGTTTAGATAATTAATTTAAAAAATATCATGTCAATATTAAAACAATAATTTATGTTAGGCTAAGGTTTCAAAAGTCATTTTGAAAAAATAAAATAACTATTTTTGGTTGTTAAAAAAATAGGTTGTGTTACTACTATTGAAAAATGCTTATTTTTTTTCGTAAAAGCTTGATCAAAATCACCTTTGTTCGCTCTAAAATATTTTTTTTATTTTTAATTACTCATAAGTTTGATCAAACAGATTATTAATTTATTTGACATTATTTAAAGATAAGAAAAAAAAATTAAAAAAGAATTACTTTTTGGACACCTAGTGAGAAAGTCTTTAATGTCTCTCTCACTTTGGTGCAATTTTCAAAGAAGAAAAACTTTGGCATATCTAAGATTTATTTTTATTTTTGTAATAATTCTAATTTATTATCTTATTGGTGCCATTTTCAAAGAAAAATAACTTTGTCTAACTTTTGGTTTGTTTTTTCTTTTGTAATACTAATTCCAACTTATTACATTTTTATTATTTAATTCAATATTTACTTCAAATTAAATAACTTAACCATAAAAGTTAAAAACTAAATAATTTGTTAGGTTCAAATTTCAATAGCGATAAAAAAATACACTGAGTAATTCTTTCATCTTTTGAAATTTTAGTTGACAGAATTATCTGATATTTGTGTTGGTGGGAGATGACATGTACTTGAAATAATTAGACGAAATGCACATAAATTAATCTGAACACAGCAATTATAATTAAAAAAGAATTACAAACTAAAGTTATAACTAAAAAAAAAAAAAAACTTTGAGTCAAAGTTTGAAAAACTTTGGGGATATACATTGATATATACACCAAATTCCTGGATTCAAAGTTTGATATATACATTTTGTCCACCAAGAATATGATCCAATAGTGTGTTAATTTTAATCGGGGTCTATCGAAAATAATTTTTTTATTTCATCTGATGTATGGACTGCATATATTTTACCTTTTCTAAACCCCATTTTGTGGGAATACAATGGGTATGTCGTCGTTGTAATGTGTTAATTTGAAGGAATTTGGAATCATATGTCACTATAATAATAACAAACTCGATATAATTTCACAATTGAAATATGAAGAGAATAAGATGTACGCAGTGTTTGAAATATGAGGAGAATAAGATGTACGCAGCGTTATAAAATATCCCTACCTTTATAAGATAAAAAAAAAATATCTGTGGGAGCGGCATAGAGTGTGGGTGAGACAGAGAAAGAGGTTTGGAAATTTGTGGCTCTAGCGCCGATCAGATTTACTTTTTTACTTTCCTTAATGAATACATACAAATTCTTAAAAATTATATATACATATCATACAAATATTATTTATAATCGGCTATTTCTAGTCTGATTAGGTAGCATTTACGATCAAACTTCTTTATAACAATATCGTTTGTCTGAATTTAGAGAGCGACACAAAGTGTGAGTGAGAGAGAGGGGGGAAAGAGGTTTGGAACTAGGCTTGGAAACTTGTGGCTCGAGTGCAAAAAAAATCACATTCCTATATAAATCGTCGATCTAATTTACTCTTTTAAATAGCCCTATTAGGTAGCGTATACAATCAAACTTCTCTGTAATAATATCATTTGTCTGAATTTAGAGAGAAGCACAGAGTGAGAGAGAGAGGGAGGGAAGAGGTTTGGAACTAGGCTTGGAAATTTGTAGTTGTAGTGCACAAAAAATCACATTCCTATATAAATCACCGATCACAATCAAACTTCTCTATAACAACAACGTTTGTCTAAATTTAGAGAGCGGCACAGAGTAAGAGAGAGAGAGAGAAAGAGGTTTGGAATGAGGTTTGGAAACTTGTTGCTCTAGTGCACAAAAAATCACATTCTTATATGAATCGTCGATCTGATTTACTCGTTTAAATATCTCTGTCAGGTAACGTTTACAATCAAACTTCTCTATAACAACATCGTTTGTCTGAATTTAGAGAGCGACACGGAGTGGATGAGAGAGAGGGAGGGAAAGAGGTTTGGAACGAGGCTTGGAAACTTGTGGCTCTAGTGCACAAAAAATCACATTTCTATATGAATCGTCGATCTGATTTACTCTTTTACTTTCCACAATGAATACATACAAATTCTTCAAATTTTTATATACATAGCATACAAATATTATATTATAATCCGCTATTTCTAGTCCGATTAGATAGCTTTTACAACAAAACTTCTCAATAACAACACCGTTTGTCTGAATTTAGAGAGTGGCACATAGTGAATGAGAGAGAGAGGGAAAGAGGTTTGGAACTAGGCTTGGAAACTTGTTGCTCTAGTGCAAAAAAAAAAAAATATTCCTATATAAATCGCCGATCACAATCAAACTTTTCTATAACAACACCATTTGTCTAAATCTAGACACAGAGTGAGAGAGAGAGGAGGGGAGGGAAAGAGGTTTGGAACTAGGATTGGAAACCTGTATCTCTATTGCATATTCTTATATAAATCGCCGATCTAATTTACTCATTTAAATAGCCCTACTAGGTAGCGTTTACGATCAAACTTCTCTATAACAATATCATTTGTTTGAATTTAGAGAGTGACACAGAGAGAATGAGAGAGAGGGAGGGAATGAGGTTTGGAAACTTGTTGCTCTAGTGCACAAAAAATCACATTTCTATATAAATCGTCGATCTGATTTACTCGTTTAAATAGCTCTATCAAGTAACGTTTACAACCAACCTTCTCTATAACAACATCATTTGTTTGAATTTAGAGAGTGACACAGAGAGAATGAGAGAGAGGGAGGGAACGCGGTTTGGAAACTTGTTGCTCTAGTGCACAAAAAATCACATTTCTATATAAATC
>NC_061116.1:624416-661495 GCF_002878395.1 Capsicum annuum
AGTGCACAAAAAATCACATTTCTATATAAATCGTCGATCTGATTTACTCGTTTAAATAGCTCTATCAGGTAACGTTTACAACCAACCTTCTCTATAACAACATCATTTGTTTGAATTTAGAGAGTGACACAGAGAGAATGAGAGAGAGGGAGGGAACGAGGTTTGGAAACTTGTTGCTCTAGTGCACAAAAAATCACATTTCTATATAAATCATCGATCTAATTTACTCGTTTAAATAGCTCTATCAGGTAATGTTTACAATCAAACTTCTCTATAACAACATCGTTTGTCTGAATTTAGAGAGCGACACAGAGTGAATGGGGCGGGGGGGGGGGGGGGAGAGGTTTGGAAACTTGTTGCTCTGGTGCACAAAAAATCACATTTCTATATAAGTCGTCGATCTGATTTACTCATTTAAATAGCTCTATCAGGTAGGTTTACGACCAAACTTCTCTATAACAACATCGTTTGTCTGAATTTAGATAGCGACACAGAGTGAGTGAGAGAGAGGGAGGGAAAGAGGTTTGGAACTAGGCTTGGACAACAAAATTCTCTATAACAACAATTTAGAGAGAGACACAAAGTGAGAGAGAATGGGAGGGAAAGAGGTTTGGAACTAGGCTTGGACAACAAAACTTCTCTACAACAATATCATTTGTCTGAATTTAGAGAGCGACACGAAGTGAGTGAGAGAGAGAGAGGGAGGGAAAGAGGTTTGGAGCTAGGCTTGGGAACTTGTGGCTCTTGTACACAAAAATCATATTCCTTGTATAAAAAAGCAAAGAAAGAAAGAAAGCTTATTGCTTTTGTAAGGGGGAGGTGGGGGGGAAAAGGAGAAAAAGAAGAGAATTTTGGCCAGCACCAAAGTTTATAGTACCAGCTTGTAGTGTACAACTCTATAGAAAGCTAAAAAGAATTTCAAGAAAAATTTTTATAAGCCCCATTTTACTAGTAGTAGTGTATTGTTTTATACACAAACAATTTGGTGAACAAGTGTACTTTCTTGTTTATATGTTATTTATATGTCTTATATGTCCCAATTTTTAGCTTTCAATGTAAATAGAGTTTGAATAATCATATTTGAGTATTCACTCAAAAGAATTTTGATGTTGGAGGGGTTGGTTTCCATTTTTTTGCCTTGAAAATTTTGATGTTAGAGAGTTTAGTTCAAGTTTTTTTGCTATAAAAATTCAATCTTGAGAAGTTTGGTGTTAGAGGGTTCAGTTTCAAATTTGTTGTCAATAAAAAGTTGTGTCTGAATCATCACATTTGGCTGTTGTTTTTGTCAAAAGAACTATCTGGGGTTTGTTGGAAGCTTGAGAATTTTGATGTTAGAGAGTCTAGTTCAAGTTTTTTTGCCATAAAAATCCAATCTTGAGAAGTTTGGTGTTAGAGGGTCTAGTTTCAAATTTGGTTTCCAGTAAAAAGTTGTGTCTGAATCATCACATTTGGCTATTTTGGAGGGCCTGGTTTCAAAATTGTTGCCAGAAAAAACTGTGTTTGAATCAACACATTTTGGTTTTTTTGGTCAAAAGAATTGTTTGGGGTTTGAGAATTTTGATGTTGGAGGGATTGGTTTCAAGTTTGCTGCCATAAAGAACTGTTCTTGAGAATTCCGATAGTCGAAAGCCTGGCTTCAAATTTGTTGTTATAGAAAGCTGAGTTTGAATCATTCACATTTGGGGTTTATCTTTACTGGAGAATTGAGAATTTTGATGTTGGAGAGCTTGGTTTCAGATTAGTTGACAAAAAAATCTGGTCTTTTAAGGTTTGTTGTTAGATATTGAAACAAGAATGGCTGCTGATGGAGCATTGTATTTCTCTGTGGCATCTGTGGTGGAAGATGTTCTTCAGCAGCATGGAAACAGATCAAGAAATCTTGATTTGGATGCGCGCCGCGCAGAGGAAGCTGGTAACTTTCTTGTGCTCCTTTTTATTTTTATATTTTCTGTTTGTTATACTGTTATCTGTCCTGAACCGGGGGGTGGGGGTCTATCGGAAACAACCTCTCTACTTCATCTGAGGCAATGGTGGGCTATGTTGCTCGGACTCGTCAAAAATGTCAACAAGTGCATGTCGGATTCGCCAAAAGAAGTGTATTTTGAAGAATCCGACACGGGTGTGGCATCAAAAGTGAAGAGTCCGCGCAACTTAGGTGGTGGGATCTATTGAAAACAACCTCTCTACTTCATATGAGGTAGTGGTATGGACTACGTACACTTTTCCCCAGGCTCCGCTTTGTGGGAATACACTCTGAGGTATGTTGTTGTTGTTGTTGCCAATTTGCAATTTCTTCATTTGTGGCTATTGAAGTGTTTCAGCATTGTTATTCAGAAAACTGATATAGTGTAACTTGAACAACTTGTTTTTTGTATTACCTTTACTACTACACTAGTAGTACCTTGTGAGCAGTGTGTTATACCATCTTGTTGTGTGCTTTTACGTTTTTTCTGTTTTATACTGTTATATATCCTGAGCCGGAGGTCTATCAGAAACAACATCTCTACTTCATCTGAGGTAGTGGTATGGACTGCGTACACTTTACCCTCTCCCAGTGGCGGAGCCAGGATTTTCATCAAAGGGTTCACAAGTAAACACGAACTAATCGAAGGAGGTTCGGCATCTACTATATATACATAAAAAATAATTTCAACCCCTATATATATAGTATAATTTTCTGTCGAAGGGGGTTCGGATGAACCCCCTATCTCAAGTGTAGCTCCGCCTCTGCCCTGCCCAGACCCCACTTTGTGGGAATACACTGGGTATGTTGTTGTTGTTGCTTCTTTACTACTACAACCGAAGTTTTACTTGTGTCAAGGAGATTTACCCATATGTGCAGTGTAATTTTCCGGCGAAGGGGATCCAACTAAAATTTGAATATAGCTCCAGCACTATTTTGGTTGGAGAGTCTTTGTTACTGGCCTTTTTATGTACTCAGTTAGCTCATTCTTCAATAGACTAAGAGAAGCATGGATTTGAAACTGATTTTAATGTTGCTAATGTTAACAACAACGACAACGTGCCTAGTGTAATCCCACATTTGGGGTCTGGAGAGGGGAGGGTAGAATGTACGCAGACCTTAATTTTGCGGAGCAAACATAAGTAAATAGAAGTGTCGAATATTCTATGTAATGTTCAGCAATCCATATCTAATTGCTGAAAACGCGTTAGTTTGACTGCTTATTTTCTACCGTATAAAGAATGACATCGAAATAAATCTTTGATTTGTAGCGACAAGGAGGTATGAAGCGGCAGCGTGGCTGAGAAAGGTGGTGGGATTTGTCGGAGCAAAAGATTTACCAGCTGAGCCTTCTGAGGAAGACTTCAGGCTTGGCTTAAGGAGTGGAATAATTCTTTGCAATGTACTTAACAAAATGCAGCCTGGAGCTGTGTCTAAGGTAAAATACAATCCATCAGGGCCGTCTATATGAATCCTCTCTGTCATTCAGATCGATTCATGTCCAAGAAAATCTTCGCTGTGGCCTCTGGTTTTCTTTTTACCTTCAAAAACTGACCTTTATCGACAACTGCAGGTTGTTGAAAGTCCAGTTGACTCTGCACTTATTCCCGATGGAGCAGCCTTGTCGGCATATCAGTACTTTGAGAATGTCCGTAATTTTTTGGTCGCAGCACATGAGTTGGGGATTCCTTCTTTCGAGGCATCGGATTTGGAACAGGTGCGTATAGTGCCTTAATGTTGCTAGCCACATTGCCAAAATAACCTATTACTCATAGTAATGCAAGGAAGGGGAGCCTTGGAGTAACTGGTAAAGTTGCTGCCATGTGACTAGGAGGTCACGGGTTCAAGCCTTGGAAACAGCCTCTGGCAGAAATGCAAGGTAAGGCTACGTACAATACACCCTTGTGGTGGGGCCCTTCCCCGGACCTTGCGCATAGCGGGAGCTTTAGTGCACCAGGCTTCCCTTTACTCATAGTAATGCAAGGTCTGTTACCTATTTACTGAAATATCGGTATGTCTAATAGAAATTTGAGTACAAAGGTTTTGAGTCTTAGTGGTGATGCATTGTCATTCTCGCGCATTCACTGATAAAGCTGCATTCTTTTCATATAATTATCAGGGTGGAAAATCGTCGAGAGTTGTCAACTGTGTTTTGGGACTTAAAGCCTACGGCGAGTGGAAGCAGACAGGTGGGCCTGGAGTCTGGAAATTTGGTGGAAATGTGAAATCTACAACATCAGCAAAACAATTCGTGCGCAAAAATTCTGAGCCATTCTCAAGTTCTCTGTCAAGGAGTATGTCGATGAATGAGAAATCTGCAAATGGCGTATGCACTGACGCTGAAAGTAACAAAATGGTAGGTAGACTCTGCTTGACGAACATTTCATGCATCACCAATAACGGTTCAATGGCATGATTCATCGATTAAATCTTCTCTTTCACAGTCCAGCTCTTCGTTGAGCAACCTTGTTCGTGCAATTCTGATTGATAAGAAACCTGAAGAAGTTCCGAATGTAAGTTGAAATTCAGTAAATTTCTTGCTGTATTCAGATAAATTTTCCGTCTAGATTCTTGTAGTTGCAAAAGAAACACTTGTCCAAGCGTCAAGTTTCTCGTTCCCTGCATCATTTTCAAGAGAGTTACTTTGTATTTTCGCTATTTAGCCAAAGTAGAGAGAGGGACCAAACTATAAGGCGAACTTAAAATTAGTAGGGAAGAAGTAAAAACTCACCGGGGTAAACTGTGATCAAGCCGTCTGCCACTACAGTGCATCGTATTTTGGTATCTAGTGCCGTTGTTCTAAGATACAGCAATGTTGTACTTGCTGCAGCTTGTGGAATCAGTTCT
The DNA here is from genome assembly GCF_002878395.1 of Capsicum annuum. Taxonomy (NCBI): domain Eukaryota; kingdom Viridiplantae; phylum Streptophyta; class Magnoliopsida; order Solanales; family Solanaceae; genus Capsicum; species Capsicum annuum. The sequence continues at coordinate 629,227 of NC_061116.1, forward strand.
GAATAAGGTCGTTGAGGAGTTTGAGCAGCGCATTACAAGCCAAATACAACTGGTAAGTTTAGCTTCTCCGCCTTGTTGCATTTGTTTTCATCTTTCGTCTTCTTCTCTGACACTGCATTCACATAACATTCTATCAGAACAAAGCAACTCCAAAGGACTCAACAGTTTCCAGCGGCAACAAGTTCCTTCAGAAACATGCGTCAGTCAGCGCAAAGGTAATGCCTCTGATTTTTGCAAATCATAAGGTACTTATTCATGTAAATAGAGGGTCACTCATACTAGTGCCTTTTTTTGTTCTTGTTCTCTTTCTCAATTAGGTTGACCAAAGAAATTTAGCACTAGTGAAAGAAGAGAATCGCATCGTCAATGAGGAACTTAAAAGAACTCAGATGATGCAGAACACATTTATTGACCAACAGCAAAGAGACATCAAGGTAAGAGTTGAACTAGGCATGATCGGACACTGACAGAACTTCTGGATTTTCCACCTATATTTACGAGCAATAATGTTCCGTTGTAGGACCTGAAACAAACTCTTTTGACTACAAAAGCGGGTATGCAGTTCATGCAAATGAAGTTTCATGAAGAAATGCAAAATATCGGTAGGGTCAATGCACTCGACAATTTTTCCCCTTCTCTTCCTTTCTTTTCTGTTGTTGATTCTTTGATCTGAGTTTCCATCTATCTTGTAATATCCCTGCATTAGGCATGCACATACATGGTCTAGCACACGCAGCTTCTGGTTATCATAGAGTTCTTGAAGAAAACCGGAAGCTTTACAATCAAGTTCAGGACCTTAAAGGTATCGTTATTGTAAAGTCCCCACTTTGTACATCTTCATTCTTATTCATGTTTTGAAATGAAAAGGTTACTTTTTTGTGCTCCCGTTCAGGAAGTATAAGAGTATATTGTCGAGTAAGACCCTTTTTGCCTGGGCAATCAAGTTATATCAGCAATGTGGATCATATAGACGATGGTAGCATTACAATAGGTGTTCCATCGAAGAATGGGAAAGGGCGCAAAACTTTCAATTTCAATAAAGTATTTGGACCTTCCGCGAGTCAAGGTTGGTTAGACCATCCTTAAAATAGCACGTATACTTCGATTTTAGCATCTCTTAGCTCTTTTCATGGCTTATTTTCTGCTCTATTTTTTTTGTGTGTGTGTGGCAGGAGAGGTGTTCTCGGACACACAACAACTGATTAGATCAGTTCTGGATGGGTACAATGTGTGCATTTTTGCTTATGGCCAAACTGGATCAGGAAAAACTTTCACAATGGTTAGATAAAAAGAAATTCATATGTACAACTATAGCCATATTTCCTCCCTTTTCCGTGCTAAGAATTGTAAATTTCTATTCAGACGGGGCCTAAGGATCTTACAGAACAAAGCCGAGGTGTAAACTACAGGGCGTTAGGCGATCTATTCCTGCTTGCAGAACAAAGAAAGGACACCTTCCTCTATGATGTGTCTGTCCAAATGATTGAGATATATAATGAACAAGTTAGGGATCTTCTTGTTTCTGATGGTGTACACAAAAGATATCCTTTGCAGTTCTCTTCAGTTAATCTTTTTGATGTTTGAAGATAGCAATATACTGTAATTGTTATCAGTCCACTTCTCAGTCTTCAACTTCCTGTCTTCCTTAACCGATTATTACATTAGAAATTCGTAGTGCTTCTCAAGGACTAACAGTACCAGATGCAAGCCTGGTTCGTGTGACTTCAACTTCCGATGTCATTGATTTGATGAATCTTGGGCAAAGGAATCGTGCAGTGAGTGCAACAGCACTAAATGACCGCAGTAGCCGCTCTCACAGGTTTGATGGATATCCGATCTTTCTTTGTTTACTTTCTAGTACTACTTTATAAGAACTTTTAGTGAAAATGAGAACTCTTACCTTGTTTTTGGCCTGCAGTTGCTTAACTGTTCATGTCCAAGGAAGAGATTTGACTTCTGGAGCCATTCTTCGCGGTTGTATGCATTTGGTTGATCTTGCTGGAAGTGAGAGAGTAGACAAATCTGAAGTAACAGGAGATAGACTTAAAGAGGCACAGCACATAAACAAGTCTCTCTCAGCTTTAGGTGATGTAATCTCTGCCCTGGCACAAAAGAACGGACACGTTCCATATCGTAACAGCAAACTGACACAACTACTCCAAGACTCACTAGGTAAGGGCATATGTGAACTGATCAAGCTTGTATCTTCTGAGGTTGTCTTCTTTCTGTTAAGTAAAATATGGTTTTGGATGTCATTCTTTTTAGGTGGCCAAGCCAAAACACTGATGTTTGTTCACATAAGTCCTGAACCCGATGCCATAGGAGAAACAATTAGCACGCTCAAATTTGCTGAACGTGTTTCTACTGTTGAACTTGGTGCTGCCAGAGTAAATAAAGACGCTACAGATGTCAAAGAGCTCAAAGAACAGGTACAACGAATCTCTTCTCCTGTCGCCTGTCATTCCTTCTGTCTTATCATAGCACGAGTTTGTAGTCTATGTATACATGCTCACGTATGATTACTTTTTATCAGATTGCTAGTCTTAAAGCTGCCTTGGCAAGAAAAGAAACAGAATCGGTCTCCATGAGTCATAAGGTAACTAGCAGTCCATGTGGCTTGCAGTCATCACCTTTTCAATCTAATCTACAAGGAAGAGAAATGTCCGCGGATTCAAACATTCGGAGGAGACCAATCGAGGATGGAGGCAACAGAGAGGTAAACTCTCTACGACCGAGTTGAGATCAATAGTTCAAGGATAAAATAGCAGACCGCTTCCTGTGTAGCAGAAGAATATTTTACTGACATCTAATACTGTTGGATCGTTTGGTATGTGGGATAAGGATAATAATCCGGGGATAATTTTATCCCTGTTTGGTTTGAGGTATTCGCTAATCACGCGATTATTTCATCGCACTATTTGTACTAAAATGGTGGGATTACTATCCTATATAGATGATTAGACGGTAAAAAAGGGCAACCCGGTGCACTAAAGCTACCGCTATGTGCGGTGTTCGGGGAAGGGCCCCACCACAAGGGTGTATTGTACGCAGCCTTATAGAAGGTGTGATAAAATAAACCCATGGGACATCCTTTCTCATCTCATCCCGCATACCAAACGACTTAATAGTACTCCCATGGTGCTCTTCATATTAATAAGAATCTGAATTACTTCGTGAAAAGTATCTGAATCGATAAATGTTTTCTGGTGTTCTCGCTATATAGCTAAATACTAAATCTGAGGATACAAGGAAATAGCTCCTAAAGATTCTTATAAGCTTCTTGATGCATGCAGTTATCATCATGTGTAGCATATTCTAATTTGCTTAATTTACAGGTCTCTAGTAATTCTGCATTCAGACAAAGAAGCCAAAGCTTTGATCTTGATGAATTATTAGGAAACTCCTCTCCCTGGCCACCTGTAAGCAGTCCTTCCGATAACTATGTAGAAGATGATAACCACATGAGCTCAGGTGAGTGGGTAGACAAGGTCATGGTGAACAAACAGGACGCTGCTCGTGGAGTTGGAAACCTGTTTGGATGCTGGGAATCCGAAAAAGGCAATGGTTCTGATGCACTTTATGAGAAGTTTCTTTCAGATTCATCTAAAGTATACCAAGAAAAGTCAAGTAGTCTTTTCCAAATGAGCAACCATTTTGACATCACGACTACTGAAGATTTAGATGAGTTTGAAGCCACAACCAGCGATTCATCCGAGCCAGATTTGCTTTGGCAATTCAATAACTCAAAAGTTAACACTTTCCCTAGTGGGAATGGCTCCAAGATGCAGAAGCCAAATACAAAGCCGGGAAAGATCCCCGAATCAAGGTTAGTCCTAATCCCAGCCACTTAGTGGTTAATTTGTATCTCAAAAAGTAACACACTTGTCCTGAGCCGTGGGTCTATTGGAAGTATGGACTGCGTACGCTTTATCCTCCCTAAACCCCACTATGTGGGGATGGATACACTGGGTATGTTGTTGTAAAAGTAACACGCTTGTTAATAGAATAGGAAATGAAATAGCAATCTTCTAATAACCATTTCATTTATCTGCTTGTTTTAGGAATACGGTTCATAAAGTAGGGCCTCCACCATCGCGACAGACAAGTGGAGTTGGCCACAATCAGCGGAATGGAAGACAGGCCATGACTGCTGATATGAAGCGAAAAGCTGGAAGCAGGAAATAAGGAATGAATTTCCAATTCCTTTATCATCATTCTTAACTTTTATTTTCATTTTTGAAGTTATTTTCGTGGAGAGTGAATGAGAGTGGTATTGCATTTTTTTGTTACATAGAGTTTCTTCTGCATCCTATTTGATTTTTCCCCTAAAAGTTTGTTTCTTTACTTGCGCAAATGAGGCAATGTTTCCAGTTGCTTGTAATTTTTGTGTCGTTGGAGTTGTAAGAGTTCTGGTTCTTGTTGGATATAGCATTACAGTTAGCAGACTCTGACGATCCTCAAGGCGCTGTTGTTTCCCTTTATAGTCTCTGGCACTTTGAGGATTTGTAAATTTTGCACATATATTATACAGTTAAAGAGTGAGCTTTGAAAGTATTTCTTCTGTGTACATCTATTTGTTTCACTTGTTACCTGTGTTTCTTTTAGTTCCTATGTTGCTTCTTCTGGGATTACATTGGTTTATGTTGTTGTAGTAGTTCTATGTTGCTCGACCCTCCAAAATGCTGTCACAGTTATGTCGGATCCTCAAAAATGAACTACTTCAGTTTTGGAGGATCGAACATGCACCTGTTGACATTTTTAAAGAATTCGAGCACTATAGTCTTTTACTGCTTTCATACTACATGCCATATGGTAAGGCTAGCAACAGCCTCTGGCAGAAATGCAAGGTAAGGCTGCGTAAAATACACCCTTGTGGTGGGGCCCTTTCCCCGACCCTGCGCATAGCGCGAGCTTTAGTGCATCGGGCTGTCCTTTTTCTATACAACATACCATTATGGCAAGGGATAAAGGAACTCAGTGGAATACAGGCAGGAAGGGACCATGAAAACTTTTTTTGACAGGTTAAAAGGGAACATAAAGATACCAGTGAAGAACTTTGTCTTCATTAGAGCATGCAACTTTTCATCAGTTGATGTCCTTGCACAGAATTCATCTTACTTAACAAGGTTGTGCTCATTATGGTCCATTTCATATTTCATATGATGGTGTTTGACTGAACATCGTGATTACTTATAATGTTACGCTTACAGTAACATTATAAGTATATATAACCTAAACGCTGACGTGAAAAAAGCGATTGCCTGCCAGTGGAATCCAAAGAGAAAGAATCTACTATCTAAGTTGTGCGGACTCTTCACTTTCGATGCTGCACCTGTGTTGGATTCTCCAAATATACACTACTTTTGGAGAATCCAAACACGCACCTGCTGACATCAACATCGCCTACCATCACACAGGCACTGCAAAAATGGACTTTTGCCAATAGCTAACAATACTTTTCACTAGCAGTCAACAAATCCACCCATCTACTTTGGTCAGAAGAAAAAAATGAAATGACAAAGGATCCAAGGGAAAAAGAGGAAATGAAACAAACTAAGGTGGTGGTTGTTTAAGACTTGTCTCCATTACAAATCTTGCCATAATGTTTTCTAATGTTGACACTTGACCTGACAACATTAAGTCACCTCAAAATGCAGGGTCGATTCAAATCCCGAGACAAAAAACACTAGGTAATTTCTTCTCATCTATCCTAGCCTTGGTGGATAGAGTTGTCTTGTACCTGCTGCTAGTACCTGTTGCTGATGAGAGGTGATAGGTACTCCGTGGAATTCGTACTTGTTGCTGATGAGAGGTGATAGGTACTCCGTGGAATTAGTACTTGTTGCCGACGAGAGGTGATAGGTATCCTGTGGAATTAGTACTTGTTGCCGACGAGAGGTGATAGGTATCCCGTAGAATTAGTACTTGTTGCCGATGAGAGGTGATAGGTATCCCGTGGAATTCGTACTTGTTGCCGATGAGAGGTGATAGGTACTCCGTGGAATTAGTACTTGTTGCCGACGAGAGGTGATAGATATCCCGTGGAATTAGTATTTGTTGCCGATGAGAGGTGATAGGTATCCCGTGGTATTCGTACTTGTTGTCAATGAGAGGTGATAGGAGGTATCTCGTGGAATTAGTCAAAGTATGCCAAGCTGGCCCGGACACCACGGTTATCAAAAACAAAAAGATGCAGGGTCCACAAGTAGAGATAAGATGATACAACCTTCAGAAAATTGCAGTTTGATATCTTGAACACAAGACGTTGTGGACTATGATTACTTTCCAATTCAATTCAAATGACAACATAATTATCTCAATTACAAATCTTGACATAATTTCTACTAATGTTGATAGGACAACATTAAGTCACCTCAAAAGACAAGGTGTGCAAGTAAAGGTAACATGATACAAGTGACTTCAAAGAAAAAGAAAATCCAATTTGATTAACTTCAACTCACTTTGTGTACTAACAACTCTTTTCAATTCAATCAAACAAACAAAAAAAAGTTGCTATTTCAACAATGACAATCAACTATAACACCCTTTCTTTGCTGCCTATTTTACAAATGTAAGACAAATCGACAAAAAACTCAAATGAACAAATGACAGGAAAAGAGCAACTCATCTGGATTAGCTGCACTATCAAAACTTTTCCTCTATGTGAATGAAGAAACCGACGCTGTACACAGACGACAATCAGCGATCTCAGGCAACTTTGATGTCCACTTGCAAAAGCACGAGACTGAAGATTCTGCATTGCATCTTATTGGAGAATTGTACACCATAACCGGAAGTTGAAATGTGTCTCATTGTATAGTTTCAATGAAATGAATTGTTACACTTACGAAACTGCAACTTGACTATAAACGTGGTGTAAGAGGGAGAAGCAAGTTGTAGTAGTACTAGAAAATGAGCTCTGCAGCTCAGGACATGGTTCAGGAGACACATTTTGAGAAGAACCGGATACATCGGAGCATAGCCATGGTGTAGGGTTGGAAGAAATGAAAAAGGTAACGTTTGATAGACATATTGAAGTAAAAGGAGAATCAGATAATCCAGTGAAATTTCCTGCGATGGAAACATTTGTGCCGACAATGTCCTTAAAGGTGATGCAACTAACAACTGGAAGTGCAGAAGGAACAAATTTCTCGTCCGGATGAGAATCACATTGACCAGTGGCCTCAACACCTACTTGCACATTCGCCATAACTACATCCATAACGAGAATATCTTTGATATAACCACCCCTTCCTCTTGCCGTCTTCAGCTCAATCCCAAAAAGGGAGTCATGCAAGTAAACATGCTCCACAAACACATTGGAGATACCACCAGACATCTCACTGCCAAAAGCCATTCCAGCGCCTGCAAAAGACTGCAGCCTAACCCCTCGAATATGGACATTGGAAGTAGGTTTCCCATAGGAAATACCGTACTCGTCCCAACCACTTTTCAGAACAACAGCATCATGACCCATGCTAATGTTACTGTTCTCAATGCACACATGCTCGGAAGAATCTGAAAATGCATACAAGGTCTCAGATTACTTGGAATAAAAGTTGCAAGTACCTCTAAGATTTCTAATACAGAACAAACAAGAAACAACTGCATTATGTTTCAGTAAAATCTGGTTTAAATTATTCTCATCCATCAGCTCAAAGTAAAAAGTCAGAGTTAAGGCTCATGTGTACCTCCATCTTTAATTAATTGTCATATACACGCTCGTGTGTGTACATTAATTTATTAAAAATCTGTTTCTGTTGTGCTGCACAAAGCTGGTATTGTTTGATGAACCGAGCAATATCAGGAAACTATTCAGTTCTTTCTCTTTATTAGCGTCAATTTTTCGGCTCTTGGACGTTAAAAAGTGCTGGCTTGTTGGATGTACCACTTAAAACACGTTTCAGATGCTCAAAGTATTCAAAGTAACAAAGGTAAGAACAAATTTTTATTCAAACCAACCTGGGACTACCCCATAGGTATATGGGGAGTTAGCTGGAGAATGGATCGATATGTTCTGAACCACAACATTACTGCAAAGAATGAAAATTTCAAATTAATTAGAGAAGCCCAGATCTTATCACAACCGAAGCTTATACTGAAAAGCTTTTCTCACAGAGATAATGAACTTACCTGCAATAAACCGGGTGAATATTCCCGGCCGGAGCATTCAGGAAGGTCAAATTTGAGACGACAACATCTTTGGAGCTAACAAATTCTACTAGGTACGGTCGAGAATAATTTAAAGAATGGGCACTGAACTGCTCCCACCATATAGAACCCTGGCAGTCAACAGTTCCATTATTACCTGCACGAGCAATTGGCATAAGTTGGCTAAATGCGAGGACAAAAACATAAACATCAAATTAGTAGATCAATACAAGAAAGGAATTCCTGCCTGTTATCACAACATCAGTTAAATTATTTCCAAAAATCAAGCTGCGATATCTTCCACTTTGTGCCTCGCTACCTCGGCCATAAGAGGGTAAAGCTTCAATTATATCCCAATGAGAATAATCCTGCATTGCAAAAACATATAAACGACATGTGTATATATCCAATGCATATGTAGATAGGTTGAGACCTGAAGTCAGTCCGCATCATCATAACGCATCTACAAACTCTAAAATTTGATTATTAGGAGGTTATGACAAGTTGTGGTCTACCCCTTCCACGATAGAATACGTATCACCTTCCCTGTTGGAGTTACCTTAATGTAGACTTCAATGTATTTTATAGCCACTAAACCATAACACCTCATCATTAAGTGCTACTAGTTCTCATTCTAATCATTTCTCCCTTCTTTTTTCGGATGATCGTGGTGTTTCGGCAGCTTGCACGCACCTCCCACCAGCACAGGCACCGGGTAACTCTATTTACCATGGCTTGGACAGATGAGAAGAAGCCACCTAAATTTCTCCCTCCACTGGGATTTGAACCGAAGATCTCATGGTTCTTAATTCACCCACAACTAGGCCACACCCTCGAGTGCCTCATGATAATCGTTTCATTTCCAAGAACTAATGCTTCGGCTATTGTGAATACAGTAACAGCCTTAATATTTCCATGAACACACAAAAAAAATTCTAAACAAGCAGGAACGTCACAACCAGTCCAGGGGCTAACCTTTGATCCCAGAATAATGGCTTCTTTTTCGAGGAAGAGTGTGAGGTGACTGGTAAGCTTTATGCTTCCGGTCAGCCACCTGCCAGCCGGAACATAGAGTTGTGCTCCACCTTTGTCAGCAAAGGACTTGAGATAGAAAATGGCATTCTGGAAGGCCAGAGTATTTAGAGTCTCCCCATCACCCACAGCCCCAAAGTCCAACACTGACGCACTGTGAGGTCGGGGTTTCAGAGGCTTGTTGAATTTGCATTCTCCGTCAAATTGAGCTTCAGTATGTTCAATACTATGACTTAATGCCAACAACAAAATTAGCACTGCCTGGAAAAGATAAAAAGAGGGGACGGTAAGTCTTTCAGTATCTAGACACTTACTACTGCTAGACAATTCATATATTGTAAGTCAATCTCTTCAACAATCAATAATACATATGCAAGCAAGAGATTTACACAAGGAGATGTGCATAGCATGGCCGTTAAAAAGCTACCAACACAATATCAGTGGTATCATGTCCTCCAACATTATATAGAAATTCTTCAACTCTAGCATTTCTCCAAGATTAAAGACTAAGAAGAAGAAACACCAAGTCTTGTTGGCCAAATTTATAGGTTAAATAGTACTTTGTCAACATTCTATAACGAGTAAGTTTGAAAAGCCTCAAGTATTGTACAAAAGGGCTCCTATCAAATGAAAATGACAGAAAGGATTTAGACGAAACCATTAGAAAGAGCTCAACTAGATCAAATCTCTTTTTTCATTTTCACGAAAAGTAACTTTCACTTGTAGCAAGTAACTAAGCTTTTAACAAGCTTAGGTACATAAATTCACAAGCTTTTCATAACTGAAAGCAGTAAGCAACCAATTGTATATCAGCTGCCGCTTCATATCAGATCCCTCAATCAATATTTATGAGCTAAAGAGCAGCCCGGTGAACTAAAGCTCCCGCTATACGGGGGATCCCGGAAAGGGCCGGATCACAAGGGTCTATTGTACGCGGCCTTACCAGCATTTCTGCAAGAGACTGTTTACACAGCTTGAACTCGCTCGCGACCTACTCGTCACATGGAAGCAACGTTGCCCGTCACTCTAGTCTCCAAGGCTTCCCTTATAATCAATATTTATGAGCTAAAAACAAAAATATAAACAACCTCACTTACCAAACAAGTACACTCTTGGAATTGCAAACAAATCCTAAATCTTGAGACCAACTACTTATCTTCTTGAAAAAAGACAATGTGGACCAAATCATACAAACCCAATTCCCAGATCAAGTAAATCTCTAAAGAAATAGTCATAACAACCAATTTAAGAACACCCAAATAAACAAATTCCACAAAAATGATGAAAACTCCATTATAAGTACAGTACAAAAAGTAGCTCCAAGATTCAATTTTTAGCACAAATTTTGCAATAAAATTGAATACCCATTACTAAAAACACATCAAAAAGTCAATTAACAACAATAATAAAGATGAACAAAACTCCATTATAAGTACAGTACAAAAAAAAAAAAAGTAGCTCCAAGATTCAATTTTTAGCACAAATTTAGCAATAAAATTGAATACCCATTACTCAAAACACATCAAAAAGTCAATTAGCAACAACAAAATAAAGATGAACAAAACTCCATTATAAGTACAATACAAAATAAAGTAGCTCCAAGATTCAATTTTTAGCACAAATTTAGCAATAAAATTGAATACCCACTACTAAAATCACATCAAAAAATCAATTAGAACAAAACTCCATTATAATTACAGTACAAAAAAAAAAAGCTCCAAGATTCAATTTTTAGCACAAATTAAGCAATAAAATTAAATACCCACTACTAAAATCACATCAACAAAAAAAATTAACAACAACAAAAATTGTAAAAAAAAATTATAATACTCATTTTCTCGAATTAACATATGCTTGCTCATGTAATTAAAATTGACCAAAAAAAAAATACTTGTAAAAAAAAAAAAATTAAAAAAAAATCTTACTTACTGGACACTTCATGAATCTTTATCTTTTCTTCACAAAAAATGTATATAATCCTCCTCCTTCTTCTTCTTCTTCTTCTTCTTCTTCTTCTTCTTCTAAATTTTACACTATAGAGTGAAGAGAGAGACAGGGGGTTGTATAATTGAATTAATGCTAATGATTAGTGGTAAATAAAAAATTGCTCCGTTTCAAAATAAATGATCTATTTTAAAAAATATATATATATATCTTTTATAACACTTTAATTTTAATTTTTACGTGATATATTTACAATTATAATAATTTAAGATCAAAAAACAATTTTTTGAAACAAAGAGGAGTATATAAGATGCATGTTAGGATTTTAGGAAATATTTTTGGGACTCCATTATTTTGTTTTTAGTGGAAATAAGTCAATTTAATAATTTATGAACCAAACCAATAATGCAACAACTACAATAATATACATCATATATGTAAAGTAAAATATATGTAGACTTTATTTCTATTAATTTTGTAGATAGAAAAATTATTTTTGATAAATCATCAGCTTCAGAAAATACATAACGTATACACTTGATTATAGTTAAGTGTGTATGTATTTTGCGACTAAATCAATAATGCCACAACAATAATAATAATATACACCATATATGTAAAGTAAAATAGACGTATATATTATTTCTATTATTTTTGTAGATAAGAAAACTATTTTCGATAAATCATTAACTTCAGAAAATACATGACGTATACACTTGATTATAGTTAAGTGTGTATGTATTTTGTGACTAAACCAATAATGCAACAACAACAATAATATACACCATATATGTAAAGTAAAATAAATGCAAATATTATTTCTATTATTTTTGTAGATAAGAAAATTATTTTCGATAAATCATCAACTTCAGAAAATTCATGACATATACAATTGATTATAGTTAAGTGTGTATGTATTTTATGATTAAATCAATAATGAAAAAGAAAAAAACAATAATATACATCATATATGTAAAGTAGAATATATGTAGATATTATTTCTATTATTTTTGTAGATAAAAGAACTATTTTTGGTAAATCATCAGCTTCAGAAAATGCATGACTTATACACTTGATTATTGTTAAGTGTATATGTATTTTGCGACTAAACCAATAACGCAACAACAACAATAATATACGCTATATATATAAAGTAAAATATACATAGATATTATTCCTATTATTTTTATGGATAAAAGAATTGATTTTCGATAAATCATCACCGTCACAAAAATGCATGATGTATATACTTGATTATAGTTAAGTATGTACGTATTTTGCGACCAAACCAATAATGCAACAATAACAATAATAATATAAGCGATGTAATTTTATAAGTTGGGTTTAAAGAGGTTAAAATATAGTGAGATCTTTTTCGAATATCTTGAAATATATGCTTATTTGGTGTCCTAAATTAAAACACCCAAATAAGATAGTACTCTCTCCGTCTCAAATTATGGATCATCATTTTTTTTTTAATCCGTTCCAAAATAAGTGTAGTCTTTCCTTATTAGGCAACTTTTTAAAGGCACAATTACCCTTTTACCCTTATTGGTCCCACTTAATTAAAAAAAAAAATATGGACACATTTTTTAATAAAGGATAATTTGGTAAACTTTACCAAGTTTTTCCTTTTTTCTTAAACTTCGTGTCTGGTCAAATGGCGACACATAAAATGAGACGGAGAGAGTATATTTTTTTTCACCATATTTATTAAGGATAAGTTAGATAAAATTATATACATTTTAGCTGATTGAAAGTAAATTTACCTGATCAACTATCATAAGAATAACAAAATTAATATAGTTTGTCAATGTTAGAGGGACTAAAATTATTGTTTTGCTTAAAAGGTAATTACATACATTACTTGTAATAAATAAAGATTATAACCTAAAAAATAAAACAAATATAATTTTTTCTATAACAAGTTCAAGTGGTATGATAATATAAAAATGTCATTATGTTGACCCAAAAAAAAATAAAAAATAAAAGTGTCATTATACTGACTGTAAATTTAAGGTGAAACTATAGTGAGTAGTTAATAAGCATGAGTTAAAGTCATAATAATCACTAATAATCACTAATTAGTATTGATTATCATAATAAGCATGAGTTAAAGTCATAAATCAGTTTTCTATTCGATATTTGTATTGAAACTCGATTAAATTCGAATTCGCACATTGCAGAGCCTATTTATGGAGGCGACACTCCTAATAAGATTTTTTTTCCCATTGTCAGTGACTTGAATCGAGCCGGGGGTCTATCGGAAACAACCTCTCTACTTCTTCGGAGGTAGCGGTATGGACTGCGTATATTCTACCCTCCTCATACCCTACTTTGTGTGAATTCGGTCTATGATATTAGGGTCTGACTAAATTATTTTTTTTATCTGGTAATTACGTAGGATTCGACTAAATTGATTTTCTATCTGGTACTTGGCATTTGTATCGAGGCTCGACTATATTCAAATTTGCACGTCACACCTGGGAGGCATCATTCTCAATAGGATTTTTTTTCATTTCCAAAGACTTAAATTCGAGATCTTTCGAAATCTCTAATTACGAATGAAAGAATCCTAAGCATTAAAATAACAATGGGGGCGGACCTATAGCCAAACTTTTTGATACTTCAGCACCTATTAAATTTGTCGTAATTAGGTATAATTATATAAAAAATGTATAAAATTTGGCAACGATTTAGAAAAGCATCCAGTAAGCCAAGAAGATAGCTAAGTGTTTTAATTTTTAAACGGAACCTTAAAGTTTGGACGTCAGTATGTGTGTTCGAACCTTTCGTACACACATGACTCCTAATTAAAGTTTGGACGTCAGTATGTGTGTTCGAACCTTTCGTACAACGACTCCTAATTCTAAATCTGTCACTACATCACAAGTCATATTTGATATATTTTGTTTCTATACTATAAGATTATTTGCATTTGAAATATTCCAATATTTGATATTATTCAATGTCTGTACTTATTTCATAATTTTTCAAAGTGCAAATTCATTATTTTACATGAAAAAAATAAATAAATAGAATCTAACCCACATGGACTGCATAGTTGTATTGCCCCAATTGATATAGTAATTTATTTATTTAACTTGTTCTTCTTAAACTAGAACTAGAGCAGCATGACCTGTGTCAGTACGGGCCCAATATTAAGATATTTATTTATCTTTTTTTATGTTGATATATTTAAATAAATTTTTTTTAATAAAAAAATTGCATATGTTTTCTAGGATTCATCCGGAATCTAGCATGAGTTCAACATATATTATTTTAATATGAATTTAGATAATTTAAGTTGTTAGCTATTGTAATTTATAATATTTTTTATGTATCAAATTAATATATGTTACTTTTCTTGTCTAAATTTTTGTGACATATAGTCAATTATATTTTAAAAATAATTTAAATTTTTAATTATTGTGATTTATAATACTTTTCTTCTATTCCAATTTCAGTGACACTAATATAATTTCAAGAGTCGACCAAATATTTTATATCTTTTAAATTTTTTAAGTTGTTAATTATTGTGATTTCTAGTATTTTTCATGTAATTTTTTTGAAATATATAACATATTAAATTATTTTTAGATATTTTAAGTTGTTAACTATTATAATTTATAATAATTTTAATGTAATTTTTGAATAATATATGTTACTCTATTTGTTGAGAGTCTTGTGTCGACGATAGCCAATTATATTTTAAAATAATTTAAATTTTTTTATCATTGTGATTTATAATATTTTTTATATTTCAACTTATGTGGCACAATGTTTAAATAACCATAATAATTAATTAGGGGTGATATAGTAAAACCACAACTGAAGCAGCGAAACATAAATTTCTTAAATGACTTACAACAACTAATTAGAAGTGACATAACGAAATTACTATAAAAATACTTGTGCAAAATTTTAGTGGACATCATATAAGACGTCAAGTTAATTTAAAACAACAAGAGTTAATTTATTATTTTTATATCTATTTTATTTTTATTAAATATTATTAATTTTTAATACTTAAATGACTTATAATAATTAATTAGGGGTGATATTTAGTAAAACTATGGTTGAAGCAGCTGAAGCAGACTTGTCATAAATGTCTATTTTACTTTTTTTTTATTAAATATTATTAATTTTTTAATATATAAATGACTTATAATAATTGATTAGGAGTGATATAATAAAATCACGATTGAAACAACTTAATCAGACATGTCATAAATGTTTATTTTATATTTTTAATTAAATATTAATTATTTTTAATACATAAATAAGTTATAATAATTAATTGTAGGTGATATAGTAAAATTATGGATTCAATATTTTTTTTTTCAATACATAAGTGACTTATAATAATTAATTACGGGTGATACATTAAAATCACGAATGAAGCAGCTAAAGCAAAAATCAATCAATTTTTTTTTTTGTTAATTATTGTTATTTACAGTACTTTTTATTTCATTTTCAAATAATATATGTTACTTTATATCTTCTTCTGTCCCGTCTCAATTTACGTGGCACTAATATAATTTTGATAGTCAATCAAATATTTTATGTTGACATATCATTTTGTTATTCTAATTTTTCTAATACATAAATAACTTATAATAAGGAGAGATATTGTAAAATTATCATTCGAAAGACGAAAATTTAATTTAAAACATTAAGAGTTAATTTTCCATTTTATGTCTATTTTATTTTTCATTAAATATTATTTATTTTCTTAATACCTAGATAACTCATAATAATTAATTAAGAACGATTGATTATGTTATTATTATAAAAATTAATATAATTTTATCATATCCAATAGTAATCCCCGATAATTCACCGAAAGTATATTAATTAAATACGTGATGTTATATTTGCATATGCAAAATATGATATTATTAAACATTATTGGATAGTGCATTATATTATCTTTCACGATAATAAAATTTTACTATATCTTTTTCTTTATTTTTTTTCAACATATATATTGACCCAACACAAATTCTAAGAAAATATTCATTAGAAATTTATTTTCTTAAATTAAATTTATTAATTTGTACTTTAAAAATTTAAAGTTAAGTTTAAATATTAGTATTTCTATATAATAAAAAAATAATTTTAAAATTTAAATTTACTAAAATAAATAAATAAATAAATAAAAAGATTAATTTTCTATATAAAAGTCAATTAAAGTAATAAAATTGAATTACTTTAAATATTTAGTTGTAATTAATTAAGATAATTTTTTATTTTGTCATGATTTATGGTGCACCGATAAAATTTTGAGAGTTGAATAGAACTTTTATCTATTTTTAAAAAAAGTATTTTAACTTGCTAATTATTGTGATTTATAATTATTTTTACATAATCATCAAATAATATATTTACTTCTTGTGTCCTAATTTATGTGGCTTCCATACAATTTTGAGAATCAACTAAAATTTTTATATGTCTTTTAAATATTTTAAGTTGTTAATTATTATGATTTGTAGTACTTTTTATTTTATCTCAATTTATGTGGCATTGCTAAAATAATGAGAGTTAATAAAATTTCTATATCTCTTTTAAATATTTTAAGTTATTAATTATTGTGATTTATGGTAATAAATTAGTTTTGAACATGATAGCTAATTAAATAAAAAAAATTACTTCTAATATGTAATTATAGTTAATTAACATAAATTAATAGAACTAATTAAATATTTAAACTATTGTAATAAAATAATGAAATTATTATATATTAGAGTATGATATATAATTAAGTGCGAGTAAAGATGTTTTTTTTGGTAATTTCACGAGAGGTGGTCCAAACCACCTCTTTATATAATAGAAAAAAAAAAACAAGAAGTCAATCAGTCAATGGTTGAAAAACTTCTAGTCTAGTCAAAACTATTTACAATAATTTTGAATCCATCAATCATTTGGAACATGTTGTATTTTATTTTATTTTTTTGAAAAAATTAAGGTGTCTGACATGTTAGTATTTGAAAGGTGTGCCCTGACTTCTATAATGGTGCTTTTTTGACAATTGGGATTGGATTTCTTATAATTTGTTTTAGTGTCATGTTATCTACTTTGTGTTGTTCACACTGTTTTAAATTGTATGTTAAATCATTTTATTTGATCTAATCAATAACACTTTGCTATATACGATTCTTTTGTCATAATCCTCGATATATGAGCCTTGTTGTCTAAGACTGCGTACTTAGTAAGCTAAAATGTGCCGTATTTTCTATTTTGTATTGTCCACATGGTTTTAAATTAGACGTTAAACAGTCTTTGCTCGATATAATCGACAACACTCGACTATATACTATCTTTCTATCGATATTCGACCCTTGTTATCTAAGATTGTGTACTTAATAAGCTAAAAATGTATCACGTTCTCTACTTTGTGTTGTTCACACTATTTTAAATTAAACGTTAAACAGTCTTTACTCGAGCTAATCGATAACACTGCTATACACGATTCTTTTGTCATAATCCTCGATATATGATCCTTGTTATGTAAGATTATGTACTTAGTAAGCTAAAAATGCGTGATATTCTCTACTTTGTGTTGTCCATACTGTTTTAAATTGGATGTTAAATAATCTGTTGCTCGATCTAATCGACAACATTCGGCTAGGTACTATTCTTTTGCCATAATTCTCGATATTCGAGCCTTGTTATCTAAGATTATGTACTTAGTAAGCTAAAAATGCGTGATGTTCTCTGCTTTGTGTTGTCCATACTGTTTTAAATTGAATGTTAAATAATATGTTGCTCGATCTAATCGACAACATTCAGCTACGTATGATTCTTCTATCATTATCCTTGATATTTGAGCCTTGTTATCCAAAATTATGTACTTAGTAAGTTAAAAATGTGTCGTGTTCTTTATTTTGTGTTGTCCACACTGTTTTAAATTAGACGTTAAACAGCCTTTGCTCTATCTAATCGACAACACACTCGACTACATACGATCCTTCTGTTGTGATTCTCGATATTTGTGCCTTGTTATCTAAGTTTATATACTTAATAAGCTAAAATGTGTCATGTTCTCTACTTTGTGTTATCCACACTGTTTAAAATTAGACGTTAAACAGCCTTTGCTCGATCTAATCGACAACACACTCAGCAACATACGATCCGTTTGTCGTGATTCTCAATCTTCGAGCCTTGTTATCTAAGATTATATACTTAATAAGCTAAAATGTGTCATGTTCTCTACTTTGTGTTGTTCACATTGTTTTAAATTGAACATTAAACAGCCTTTGCTCGATCTGATCGATAACACACTCAGCTACATACAATCCTTTTGTCATAATTCTTGATCTTCGAACCTTGTTATCTAAGATTATGTACTTAGTAAGCTAAAAATGTGTCATGTTCTCTACTTTGTGTTGTCCACACTGTTTTAAATTTGATGTTAAACAACCTTTGCTCTATCTAATCGACAACACACTTGACTATATACGATCCTTTTGTCGTGATTCTCGATCTTCGAACCTTGTTATCTAAGATCATATACTTAGTAAGCTAAAAAACGTGTCATGTTCTCTACTTTGTGTTGTCCACATTGTTTTAAATTGAACGTTAAACAGCTTTTGCTAGATCTAATCGACAACACTCAGCTACATACGATTCTTCTGTCATAATGCTTGATTTTCGAACATTGTTATCTAAGATTAGGTACTTAATAAGCTAAAATGTGTCATGTTCTCTACTTTGTGTTGTTCACATTGTTTTAAATTGAACGTTAAACAACAGTTGCTCGATCTAATCGATAACACACTCAGCTACATACAATCCTTTTGTCATAATTCTCGATCTTCGAGCCTTGTTATCTAAGATTATCTACTTAGTAAGCTAAATATTATGGCCAAATACAATACCTACTCTATTTCTAACTTCTAAAGATACCATCACCCCCACCCCCACGCCCACCACCTATGTACGCTCTATTGTGTACTGAGATATGTATTATTAATACTTCAAAATTCATGGTATTAGTAATGCAATGGATCCAATGCATGCATTAACATAATTAAAAACAATATTAGATCTTAAATATTTTTTCGCATCCTTTCCGACATATATATGGAGGATATTTTTATAAAAAAAATTATTTTTTAGAAATTATTTAACTTATGTTATTTTTAATACGTCAAACTAAACACTAAATGAAAAAAATGCAAGCACACTATATTTTTCATTATTCTTATACAGTCTACCAAATGGCCTGTGTATTCCTATAAAGTGTAGTATGAAGTAGGGGTATGCCTCGGTGAGCTCGGTTCGGTTTTACATATTATCGGTTTGGTTTATCGATTTTTGGTTTTTAAATATACTAAACCAATAACCAAACCAATAAGATATTTTTTAATCAGTTTTTTGTTTATCGATTTTTAATCCTTAAAGGTTCGATTTTCGGTTTAACCAATAAGAAAATACTCATAAAATAGAAATAGTAGTAACTAACATGAAAAAAAAAAGAATCTTAGTTGCAAACAAAAATACTACATGTGTTTTTAATTTACAAAAATCTTCAAGTTTGAACTAAATGTTGTTAGGAGAAATTAAGAGTTTGTATAATTGAAATAATATGTTTGTTAATTTGTAGAGATTAAAGATAGATATATATATATATTGGGTTAATTATCGGTTTACTCAATAACCCAATAAGAAAAAATCGAATCGAACTAATAACCCAATATTTTTTTTTTATAAAACCCTTAAAAAATCGTTAACCCAATAACAATAAACCAATGACATTTTTATCGATTAGATTTATAGGTCGGTTCGATTTTTGCACACCCTTAATCCGAAGGTAACGTGTATGTAGTCCATAAACAGAGATATTATTTTTGATAAACTCTAACTCACAACTTCAAAAGATACCAAATAAAGTAAATACGTTTTTTATTTTCATCGCCAAACGGGCAGGGACGGACCTATGTATATTTTTGGAGCATTCCGACATCCAATAAACTCGACATGAAATATGTACAATTACATAAAAAATATACAAAAATAGATATAAAAGAGATAAAAATACCCACTAAAATAAAAGTTATTTGAATGCAATGACATTTAAATTAATTTTAAGCTTCTCCACTATCGAGTTTGAACCTTATTGAGGTGATTTTTTATTTTTTTTAATTTTTTAATTTTGTAAGTATCCACAATCCAATAAATACTGTTCTTAAAAAAAAAAAAAAAAAGGGTCATTTTGGTTAAAAATCCCTTTCCATTAATTTGATCTCCATTGATCAAATCAACACACAAAAAAGAGAGATCAATGGCGATGCTTATAGCTTCCCGTCGATTGAGTTGCATACGTACTGCGCCTTCTTCTTCGTGCAGTTTTTTCTCAACTTCTTCTTTCAGAGAAGAAAGAGATACTTTCGGTCCCATTCTCGTTCCCCATGACAAGTTCGTGCTTTCTCTCCTTTACCTTTCTTTAATTTAGTGATGCTTGGATCGTGTTATTGTGTATTGTTTCATAATGTATCGTATTATATTGTATTGTGATTGTATTGTATTGTGTTGTGGTTTTAATGAATATGATAAACCTACGTAATTGTATTGTATTGCATTGGAGGGAGGTGATTAGGCAGGACATGAGACAGTTACAACTTACGGAGGACATGACACTTGATAGGAATGTGTGGAGGACGCGGATTAACGTAGCTAGCAGCTATGTTGCTCGGACTCTTCAAAAATGTGATTGGGTACGTGTCGGATCCTTCAAAATAGTGCATTTTTGAAGGATCCGATACGGGTGCGGCCATATTTTTGGAGAGTCCGGGCAACTTAGGCTAGGAGTACGTTCGTAATAGTAGGAAGAGTGCGCTGTTTGTATCTGTGACTGTAGTTTTTTGTAGCCTTTTGTTCATGGTGTTTTGGTGATGCCTATGATTTTGTTTAGCTAGTTTATAATATTACTCTGTGGGTGTCTTGTTTCCTTTACTATTTAGCGGTGTGATATCTCATGTTTTTGTTTGTTATATTTGTTATCTGTCCTGAGCCGGGTTTCTATCGGAAACAACCTCTCTACTTCATCTGGGGTAGTGGTATGGACTGCATACGCTTTACTCACCCCAGACCCCACTTTGTGGGAATACACTGAGTATGTTGTTGTTGTTCGAGAAAAGTAGGATGGGGAGTAGGGCTACTATAAAAAAAAGGTATCATATTGTTTCATAATGTATCATATTATATTGTATTGTATTGTTTTAAGGGCAAACAACGCAAATCCCTACAGTTTAGAGCTTAATTACAGAAAATTCTGACATTTTACATAATTACTGAAACTCTTGATTTTGGGTCTGTCGAGATACATAATTAGCTCCCGATACATCCTACGAAGATACACATTTTCCTCCGTAAAGATGCATAATTAGATTCCGACATATTTTTTTCGATTTTGAGCCTTTCAAGATACATAATTAGTTCTCGATATATTTTTTTCAATTTTGGGTCTGTCGAGATATATAATTAGCTCCTGATATATCCAATGAAGATACATATTTTCCTTTGTAAAGATACATAATTAGCTTCCGACACATTTTTTTCGATTTTGAGTCTGTCAAGATACATAATTAGCTCTCGATAATTTTTTTTCAATTTTGGGTCTGTCGAGATACATAATTAGCCTCTGATACCAACAAAGATACATTTTTTCCGTTGTAAAGATACATAATTAGCTCCCAATATATTTTTTTCGATTTTGGGTCTGTCGAGATACATAATTAGCTCTCGATACATCCAACAAAAATACATTTTCCGTAAAGATTCATAATTAGCTCCCAATTCATTTTTTTCGATTTTGGGTCTGTCGAGATACATAGTTAGCTCTTGATACATCCAAAGAAGATACATCCAACGAAAGATACATAATTAGTTGGAATTCTTGTAATTACTTTGTAAGGATGGGGATCTGTGTAAATATGGTAAGTTAAGGTGTATGTTTATGTTATTTTTGCTTGTTTTAATAAATATAATGTTTGGACAGATTGTATCTATATGGGAGATTTAGCCTATAAATCCATTAACATTTCTCTATTTATTCAACGTGGGACAATTGACATATATTAACATTTTCCATCATTACATAATCTCCCACATGAATAATTTGTAGGATAAACCTTCAAGAAAAGTAGGAGACGGGATAGGACTATTATTAAAAGGTAGGATAAAGGATAAAGTAGGATTATTAAATAATAATTAAAGGTAAAATAAGAAAAAAATTATAAGGTATCGATTTGATTCCACCAAATCGGTGGTTGCATAATATGGTACTTTCTGTCGTTACCTAACGATGGAACTTAATGATACGATACAATTGAATTCAAGTAACAATAAAAAACAAATATGATATCTAAACTAACAATATACAATACCATGACAACTACCATCCAAACACAATGGGAAAGAAATATGTCTGACTTCTTTATAATCTTCTACCCTAATATTCGACGTTTATACTTTCGTATTAATTGTCATGTCCTCGATATCCTACCTTATCACCTCACCTCAACACTTAAGCCTATATTTGCTGCTTCTCAAGCCTACTACGGCCAATCTCTCACACCTCCTAACTGAGGCATGTACACCTCTTCTTCACATGTCTGAACCATCTCAGCTTCACTCTTACATCTTGTCCTTCACAGAGGCCACTCCTACCTTATCCAGAATAACTTTATTTCTAATCTTATGATCTTATCACTTTTGGTAAGCCTACACATCTGCCTTAACATCCTCATCTCTACCGCTCTCATCTTTTAGACGTGAGAGTTCTTGATTGGCCAGCACTCTGCCACATATAATATAGTCAGTCTAACCACCACTCTATAGAACTTACCTTTCAGTCTAGTTGGCACATTCTTATCACACAGAACACCAAATGATAGCCTCTCTTTCATCCAGGAGTACTAATACACTTAGTGATATCCTCGTCAATCTCCCATTACCTTGGTTTATCGACTATAGGTACTTGAAACTTTCTTTCTTGGAAATGCCTTGTGTGTCAAGCCTCACATCCACGTATGCTACATGAGACAGGTCACTGAACTTATGCTCTAAATATTCTGTTTTGGTCCTGGTCAACTTGAAGCCATTTGGTTCCAGGGATTTTCTCCAAACTTCCAAACTCATGTTAACTCTGCCTCGCATCTCGTTGCTCAGTACAATGTCATATGAAAATAACATGCAGTATGGTACCTCCCCTTGAATGTTTCACATTAATACGTCCATCACCAATGCAAATAAAACTAGGCTAAGAGCGGGTCCTTGGGGCAACCCCATCACGATTGAGAAGTGTTTTGAGTCACCTCGCACACTCGGGTCTTAGCACTATCATACATATTCTTTACACCGCTACAAGAATTCCTCTAGCCTCCAAACATTTGGGACTTTGTCGGAAGCTTCTAGGTCTATGAACAATATATGCAAGTTCGTCTTCTTCTTTCTATACTGCTCCACTAACTTCTTTACAAGGTGAATAGCTTATGTAGTTGACCGCTCTGACATGAATCCGAACTTATCCACTCTGTAGGTTTGACAAAGAGGAACATCTAAGAGACCATCTTTTGGAGCATTTGATTAACCTTCATATGACCCAACATAATTAGGGGACATTTAATGTTTTTGGCATCAATAGGTTGTTTGCCTTAACTAGGACAAATAATTGTGCCATTTGTTTTTGAAATTTAAACTCATGTATGAGATTGCACGGATCATCTCCTTGCTCTTTAAGATTTTTGAGTTCGCGTATAAGCTCCTTATCAATTTGGGAAGAGAAAGCCTCATATTATCATTATTTGTTGTATGAAGGAGCCATGGATGAAGGTGTGGAGTGAATTAAGGCACAAAGTATGAATAATATACCAGGAAAACTTACTGGAAAGACTGGAGGAGTCACAAATTGCCCCACTTAATAAGAGATTCCTTGGGCAATTTATAGTTCTTTCGACAAAACTTTCCTAGAGATTTACTAGTCCAAAGAACTCAGTGATTCAATGGAATTTCCAAAAAACTCAGTGATTCAGTGGAATTTCTTTTGCTTTTTTTTTGAAGAGGATAAAAGTGAAGTGAACATACTGAGCATGATTAGATGTTTCTTTTTATAATGGAAGAATATAAGCTACCTTCTAAAGAACATCAGGAACCAAAAAATTAATGTAAAAACTAATCTAGTGTTTTTTTTCCGGTTGCAGCGGAGAATGACTTTTTTTTCTTATCTTTCTTCTTTATGGAGATCTAGAAATGATCTTTTTGGGAACAAAATGTTTAGTAGATCACCCTACACATGAAAATTAACCAATTAGTATTGAATAGGAAGGGTTGTACCTTTTGGCGGTTCCAGATCCCACTTGTAGCAGTGTCTTTCAGAACCTCAACACTATCTCCATCCTTCAAAACCTCAAAGCAATTGTGTGACAAATGAAAGATCAAACCTCCCTCTTACAACTTCAGTTTATACAGTGTGAAAGAAAGTTGGTTATTTAGGGATGATGAGTATTCTTGATGGTGCTATAAAAGAGTACAGCAATTTGTGTAGAAACCTTGAGCTCCGATACCAGTACTTGTTGTAGCACACAAAGAGGGAAGGAAAATTGGGAGAAAACAGGGAAAGAGAGAACAAGTAAGAGATGGAATCAACTCATGAAATGTTATTTCATTTGATGAAGTTTCTAACATGTACAAGAGGGTCGTATTTATAGGCAGGGAGCCTTGCACAATGTAGAGTCCTAAAACAATGCTAATTTTCTCTCTAACTAAGTGAGAAAGATAAGATCAAATAAATAATAAAGGACAAAATCAACAAAATAATAATAAACATTAGATCTAATCTAGATAATGATAAAGATAAATCTATTCTAAAAGATAATAGCCTAGTTCAATAAAATGAAATACTAATTATCCTATTCTTAAAGGATGTACATCAAGAGGATTCAACTAAAAAGGAGGGTGGGGGATCCTGGTAAATCAGGTGCACTGCAGTCTTTGTAGTCTTAACTCTCAAGTCTCTGTGATATTTCCTGGTGTTTCCTTGCATTTGGCGTTGAAGAGCCAGAAACCTGATAGTGTTATGATAGTTAGGTCTATTATGAAATTCTTTTTTTTTCCAATAACTAAGATGTGAAAATTTTGTTCTTTTTATCCATGTTAACTTGGGCTCGTTTGGCTCCCGTTCAGGTTATGGGGGGCACAAACCCAAAGATCCCTGCAAAACTTTGAAATTGGAGGTGAGCGTGAAAGAATGCCTGAACCAATCGTACGTGCATTTGGTATTCTTAAAAAGTGTGCTGCCAAGGTTTGTACCATTCTACACTAGATAATGTCAACTTTATCTCTAATGTTATATCATATATGAAACTTTAGGTGTCGCTCGTGGAAATGCTATACAGCCATTTTTGTGGTCTTGTCATCTTGTGGTTATTGCCTCCGTTTCAGGTGAACATGGAGTATGGCCTTGACCCGTCTATAGGGAAAGCGGTAATGCAAGCTGCCCAGGAAGTAGCAGAAGGAAAATTGAATGACCATTTTCCTTTGGTGGTCTGGCAGACTGGTAGTGGAACTCAAAGTAACATGAACGCTAATGAGGTAATCATAAGTTCATGAACTTGAAATTGAAAGTCCATTCGGGGCTTTTAATTACTTGAAGAGGTTTCTATCGATAATTAATTTATGTGACACTCTTTCCTTTTAGCTAGTCCCAAAAAGAATAACACCTATATTTAGTAACATTTTAACTTTAAATTTCCCATTTTACCCGTAGTGAGATTTACAGCCACTCTAATATTGTGCCTTCTTGTAGATCGCATGTTTCAAAAGTCTTGCTTTCATTCTTAAACTCCAAGCCCAGTCAAACACCTTCACATAGATTGAGACTGGGGGACTCTTTGTTCTAATCTAGTCTTCAATCTTCTTGAATATCTAATTCTAAAGGTCCATTCCAAGGAATACAAATTGATTTGTCATGAGATTATGAAATTCTGAACTATTTTAAGCTTCTCTTTTGAAATTGAGTACATCTATCCTTGTTGTTTTGTTACTGCTCCTGTCTCTATTAATAGTTATTCATCTTTCATAAAAAATAATATGATTTAGTAGTGGACCAATGGTATTATTCGTCTTTCAATTGGTCTATCTGTTTGTAGTTGTCATACATCAGTTGGTAGAATCTTGAACAAGGGGATTATATTCTACTGTGTGCATAGATGAGACTTGAGAGTGTATGTGTTTGATGCATCAGATGCATGCTAGCATATTTAATCATTTATTGTAGGTGTAGTCATCTCTAGATGATAGATTAGAGTTCAATTTTATTTAAATATCCACGGCTGTGTAGTTGTTTTCTTAGCTGTATTAAATGAAATGGACATTGTTGGATGTGACTTTGAGGAGATTTACCTAGTTGAAGAATAAAAAAATTGTGCAACAACTGCGATAGATGAATCACTGCTCTGTTTGGTTGCAGCATCAGTTTTGGAAGTATGTGGATTCTGGCTCAGTGTTTTTAGTTTATGATTGTTGAGCTCCCCCTTTAGAGCTTCAAGCCACTGTTACGATTTAGGGAAGGCTGAAAAGATCTTTTTTTTTTCTTTTTAATATAAAAGACCGGAAGATATTACTTTGTTCAAAGTTCTGCTATCTACAAGATAAGTCAATAATAGTGCTGAATGCATCAGACTCTACATGCATTGGGTGTTTTCTATGTTTTGACAGTAGCTAGCATTTGTCAGACTGTGGCGGCTTGTGAAATGTTAGTGTTATAAGAACGTTGAGGAAGTCGGCAGTATTGTGCGAGTGTTGAGTTATGTGCTGCAAGGAACTATGTTCTACAAAGGGAAGAAATCTCGAACTTGGTTCTTTCTAGTGATGTCTTATCTGATCTTTTCAGGTTATTGCAAATAGAGCAGCTGAAATTCTTGGGCATAAGCGTGGCGAAAAGCATGTGCATCCAAATGACCATGTGAACAGATCACAATCTTCAAATGACACATTTCCTACTGTGAGTTTCCTCCTTTAGATTAGTTGTTGGCAAGATGTATTGTCGTTTCTAATTTACCTTTCAAACTTACGCTGAGTTTTGTGGTTATTTTTTCATGTGTAGGTGATGCATATTGCTGCTGCTATGGAGATAAATAAAAGACTAGTACCAAACTTAAAACAGTTGCATACTTCATTACACTCGAAGGTTGGCTTTCTTTTTTCACTCGCAAAGAATTGGAACTAGTCCTAACATTTTCATTTAGAAGCAGGGTCCGTGCATTTTAGCAGCCTTATATGGTTTTTTGTAGTATGCATTTGGCAATTGTGCTTGCTTGTTTACCTTGATGGTTGATTTTAGAGATTTCTTGTAGGGGCATTGTTAGGACTTTTGCGAAGGATCGAGTCTCAGCACGCTGAACAGAAAATTCTCTACCTCTACCTCTCTCCAATACTTCTTTGGCCTACCTCTACCTCTCTCCAATACTTCTTTGGCCTACCTCTACCTCTCATCAGGCCCAAAAAATGGTTGACCTCTTACGCCTCTTCACTCCATGCATCTCCTTTGCACATGCCCGAACCATCTCAACCTCCCTTCCCCCATCTTATACACCACAGAGGCCTCTTCCACCTTGTCCTGAATATCTTCATATCTAATCTTGTCAATCATGGTATGTCCACACATCCATATCAGCACCCTCATTCTTGCTATATCAGAAATAAATTGGCTGTCCTAATTTTATTCAATAATATTTGGTGCTACAATTTTTTATTCTATGCACCAATATCACACTAATATGTGGAAATATAGTGGTTGTTCTCCAACATTAATACTGACGTTCCAACTCAACCTTAGAAGGAAAGGTGTTTGTATGGTGCCACACTTAATTTTGTCTTGAATGGATATCCTATTACCATGGATGATTCAGTCTGATAATTTCAAAACAACAAGTAGTCCGTGGCATAGCCAGGAATTTCTCTTAGGGTGATTGGTTTTAATTTGTCGCACTAGGTACTATTTCCTTTGCAACTATAACATTGTACTCCTAATTACTTTTACCAGTCAGTTGAATTCAAGGACATTATTAAGATTGGGCGGACCCACACACAAGATGCAACACCTTTGACTCTTGGACAAGAATTTAGTGGTTACGTCACTCAAGTAAGCTTTACTGAACTTTCAATTTATTAAATGGAAAAGTTTCTGCTAGTCTGCTACTCATAGATAAAGGGTGCTAATTTTGGATCATTGTTAATGAAACATTTGGATTGTAGGTGAAATATGGCATTGATAGAGTCTTGTGCACCCTTCCACGCATGTATCAGGTTCCCATTCAAAATTTGGCGTTCCCTACTTTTTTATTTCTGCATTTCCTTGGTTCCACTTTTCTGGTTCTTACTTAGTGCAGCTTCACTCGAGCAGCTTGCACAAGGAGGCACAGCAGTTGGAACAGGATTGAACACAAAAAAGGGGTGAGTATTTCCAGATTCTGACTCAGGTGTGTTATTTTCAGTACTGAATCTTAGCATTGGTTTTGTGAAAACAAGGAACATACAGCCATGCAATCCCTTCAGTTGGTTTTCCAAAAAGTCTCATCGTTTTATCCGTTTCATTCTTTAAAATTTCAACTGCGCCATATGTTACTCAGTTGTGGTTATGTTTTCTCCATTTTTACAGGTTTGATATAAAGATAGCAGCCGCAGTGGCAGAGGAAACGAATTTGCCTTTTGTAACAGCTGAAAATAAGTTTGAAGCATTGGTAATCAACTGCATTGTGAAGTATCTTTTTAATGCTTCTTTAGTAATTTCTATAGAAAGTGATGGCTATGACAACAAAAGCTTAATGTTCCGCTGTTATTTTCACTGGCAGGCTGCTCATGATGCATTTGTTGAAACAAGCGGAGCCTTAAATACAGTGGCTGCTTCACTCATGAAGATTGGGAATGATATTCGCTTCCTAGGAAGGTACATGCTTCGACCAATTTTTTTTTTTTTTTTATGTTTACTTCTCGGCAGGTTGCTTTTTCTTCTTACATTTGCTTTTATTTTTCATTAGAACTTTTAAGGCATCTTCGGAAGATGTGTTTTTCTTGGATTATTGCTTTTGGTTGAATAATTTATATCTTTTCTTATATAGCGGTCCACGATGTGGTCTTGGCGAACTCATTCTTCCTGAAAATGAACCTGGAAGCAGTATCATGCCTGTACGAGTGTATTCTCACTAGTCTTAATATTTGTTTAAGTTAACTCTCATGTATTATCTTCTCTGATTGACCCTTTCGAGTAAATCTTAACACATATGGGTCTTACTAATTTCAGGGCAAGGTGAACCCTACTCAGTGTGAGGCACTTACAATGGTTTGTGCTCAGGTAACAGTGCTGCTTTAGATAGATATAATCAAACAATGATGAAGTCCGATAGTTTGACTGTCTAATATTCTTGTCCAAAGTCTTAGCGCCCTGAGTTTTGACTCTTGACACATGAGATTGACTTAGTTCAATATTGCTAGAATAAGTTTATTTTCAAGTTATCGGAAACGGCCTCTCTACTTCACCTGAGGTACTCTACCCTCCGCAGGCCCCACTATGTGGGAATACATTGGGTATGTTGTTGTTGTTGCAAGTTAATACATAGTTGAATCTTTCATTACGTGCAGGTTATGGGAAATCATGTAGCCGTAACAGTTGGTGGTTCAAATGGCCATTTTGAGCTGAACGTGTTCAAGCCTATGATTGCCAATGCTCTCCTTCATGTACGTGTAGTTACTCTTTTTTCAATTTGTTATTCATTAACAACCCCCTTGGGAGACGAGGCTCAGCTTATGCAAGTCTGCTAGACGGATTATTGTGATCTGTTATTACTGCTTTCTTACTTTCCCCTGAATCCTCTTTTCATTATTATTGTCATGCCAGTCGGTGAGATTGCTAGGAGATGCATCAGCTTCTTTTGAAAAGAATTGTGTAAGAGGAATTCAAGCCAATAGAGAGCGGATTGCAAAATTGTTGCACGAGGTCAGTAGATGTGGAACAATTAAAACAAAATTTGGTAGTCCTTTCTAAATCGTCTGCGTTAAAGTTCTAATCCTGTTTGATCTCATTTTGTCCATCTTTGCAGTCGCTCATGCTCGTCACATGTTTGAACCCAGTAAGTCTCAATCAAGATGCTCAATAGTTCTACTTTCTCATTCGTGCTCCCCGTGACAAATATTCGCTAATACTGTTCCCTCCCTCTTAAGGCTATTTTGCTGATTCTGGGATATCCTGCTACTGTTTATTTCAGAAAATTGGTTATGACAATGCTGCCGCAGTTGCCAAGAAAGCTCACAAAGAGGGAACGAGTCTAAAGGTACGTTCTTAAACGCGCAATTATTTGAAAAACAATACGCACTTGGTGTTCAACGTTGAGAGAATTTGACACAATGGTTTGAATTTGCCAGGAGGCTGCCCTTAATCTAAACGTCCTCACTGATGATGAGTTCGATAAACTTGTAGTTCCTGAGAAAATGATCGGTCCTACTGACTAATAACGGTCAGCAATTTTTAAATGTCGAAGAGATGATCACCAAGAGGATTTGAGCTATTCTTAGTTGCGCAGACTCTTCACTTTCAATAGCGCACCCATGTTGGATTCTCCAAAAATACACTAGCTTTGGTGAATCCGACACGCACCGGTTGACATTTTTGAAAAGTCTGAGCAACATTCAGCTATTTATTCTTTCCTCAAAAAGAAAAACATGAAAATAAAGATTACATGACATTTTGAGGCTTTCAACATCCCCAACACACGCACACACACACCCCTAAAAGATCCCATTTTATAATGAAACACTGCAATGTCAGCAGAATATTGTACTATAGTTTCTATACTAGTTGATGAGACTAGAAGAAAATTGTCCATTACTTTCTTTGGGATTGAGGCGTAGTTGATTAATTTTTTCACATTGCTCCACTTTGTGGGGCCCCGATCTTTTCTTTCGCCATTTCTTGTTTTTTTTTTTTTTTTAATTTACCTAATATGCGGAAAGAAATGAGATCTCTTCTCATTTAGAAAAAGAAGGCCTGAGATCGCTTATATGTAAAAATAAAGACCTATCGTGAAAAAGCTATTTGAATTGACTTATTTTAAATGTTAAGTCAAAAATAACTTTTAAGTACTTTTGAGGTATTTGGCTAAATTATAAGTGCTTATAAGCACTTTAATTTAAGGAAAAAAGAAAAAAAAAAAAAGTCAAAAGCTAAAAGTTTGGGTTTCTAACTTGTCTTAAAAGTCAAAAGCTTTAAGCTCATCCAAACGAGAACTGTTTTCAGAGATGTACATCGCTCATTTAGGATTTTTGAGGCCTTGAAACAAGTATTTTTTCGTGATTGTGAATGCTTTTAGGAGGCATACATTGCTTACTTGGGATTTTAATGCCCTGAAATAGGTATTTAGAATTATTGAGGCCTTTCGTGTGTATTAGTCCATGATTTTCGAAATATATGCGCTCGAGAATATTTGACCTCAAATTTTATGGATCCATCTACAAGGACCTCGTAAATGATATTGAATTCTTTTCAGGGGCGTATATCGCACATTTAAGATTTTTAAGGTCCCGAAATGGGTCTTTAGAATTTTTGAGGCTTTTCATATTTATTAGCCCACGCTTTTTGGGGAATATATGTGACTGAGACTGTTTGACCTCAAATATTACATGTCCATCCATAAGGACCTAGTAAATTGATACGAGCCAAATGGCCAACTTAGATTTTGATGACATCTTTGGAGGCCAACACATAAAGACTCAAGACTTGGTCACTTCGAGTATACAAGAAAAAGCATGGAGGATTGGTTTTGAGCATGCCATTAATTAAGGCCGTGTGTGGAAGATTGCTTGGAGCATTAAAGACTTGGGGACTCATGGTTTTGGACCACACTTAATGACTCTTGGTTTTTGGAGCATTGAAGAGCCTTAAAACATTTCCAAAACTGCCACTCTACTTACGGGTGTTTTGGTCATTTTGTGCCCTTTCCTTACACTCCATAAGAGCTCCTTTCATTAAGGGCATTAGGGTCATTTTGTCTTTATTTTATAATAACTATAAGTAGGCTCTTTAGGATTCATTTCATACCTGGTTGTTTATTGATGGAAGACTTTGAAACATTGTAACACCTAATTC
>NC_061116.1:664495-668678 GCF_002878395.1 Capsicum annuum
CCAAAATCATGCTCGAACCTCGGGCCCACCCCAAAAATCGTGTGCTATAGCACACCAATTTGGCCTCAAAATGGTTCATTCACGCCGTTGTGCCTGTTTGACCAACCAAACAATCTAGAAAACCAAAATAGCCTATACTAGGCCGCTCTCCACCTTGCCTGGGGCAGCCTGGTCAATTTTTGACTAAAATTACGCTCGGACCCCTGGCCCACCCCAAAAACTGTGGGCTATAGCACACCGATTTGGCCCCATAGTGGCCCGTTCGCGCCGTTTCACCCGTTTTACCTACCAAACTGACCATAAAATCAAAATGGCCCACATAGGCCGTTCCCCAGCCTGCCTGGGGCAGCCCAGTTGATTTTTGGCAAAAATCACGCCTAGACCTCGGGCCCACCCTAAAAACCATGGGCTATAGCACACCGATTTGGCCCCAAAATGGCCCGTTCCTACTATTTCACCCGTTTAAACAACCAAACCACCCAGAAAATGAAAATGGCTCACACTAGGCCACTACCCAGCCTGCTTGGGAAACTTTGTCGATTCTCGACCAAAATCACATTCGGACCCTGGGCCACCCAAAAATCGTGGGCTATAGTACACCGATTTATCCCCAAAATAGCCTAATTTGGCCTTAAAATGGCCAACAATAGGCCGCTCCCCAGCCTGCCTGGGGTAGCCCGGTCGATTTACGGCAAAAATCAAGCCCGAATCCCTTGCCCACCCCAAAAACCGTGGGCTATAGCACATCGATTTGGACCCAAAATGGCCCGTTCGCCCTGTTTCTCCCTTTGACCATCCAAACCAACTAGAAACCATGGGTTAGCACACCGATTTGGCCCAAAAATTCCCAGTTCGCGCTGTTTCTCCCGTTTGTCCACCCAAATGGCCACAAAAATTTAAATGGACCACACTGTGATGATTCCTAACCTCCCTGGCACACCTCGGTTGATTTTTCTCCACAGTCCCATAAAACCTGGGCCCACCCCCAAAATCGTGGGTTATAGCACAGCAATTTGGCCCGAAAATATCTCGTTCACGCGGTTTTGCTCGTTTGTCCACCCAAATGACCACAAAAATTTAAACGGACCACACTGGGATGATCCCTAACCTCTCTAGCATTCCTCGGTTGATTTTCGGCCCACAGTATGCCCGGACCCCGAGCCTACCCCCGAAATAGATTTGGCTTGAAGATGCCCTGTTCGCATTATTTCACCTATTTGTCCACCCAAATAGCCATAAAAATTTAAATGGACCATACTGGAATGATCCCTAACCTCTATGGCACGCCTCATTTGATATTAAGCCCACAGTATGCTAGGACCCTGGGCCCAATCCCAAAATCGTGGGCTATAGTACATCGATTTGGCCCTAAAATGCACCTTCGTGCCGTTTCGCCCGTTTGTAAACCCAAATGGCCACAAAAATTTAAACAGACCACACTGGGACGATCCGCAACCTCCCTGTCATTCCTCGGTTGATTTTCGGCCCACAGGACGCCTGGACTGCAGGCCCACCCCCAAAACCATGGGTTATAGCACATCGAATTGGCCCAAAAATATCCCGTTCGTGCCGTTTCGCCCGTTTGTCCACCCAAATGGCCACAAAAATTTAAACGGACCATATTGGGAAGAGTCCCAACCTCCCTGGCAAGCCCAGATCGATTTTCGGCCCACAGCACTCCCGGACCCCGAGCCGACCTTCAAAACCGCAGGCTATATCACATCGATTGGGCCCAAAAATGCCCCGTTCGTTCTGTTTCTCCCGTGGGCTATAGCACATCGATTTGGCCTGAAAATTCCCTATTCACGCTGTTTCGCCCGTTTGTCCACCCAAATGGCCATGAAAATTTAAATGGATCATGCTGGGACGATCCCTAACCTCCCTGCCATGCCTCAGTTGATTTTAAGCCCATAAAACGCCTACATACTGGGACCACCCCTAAAACCATCGGCTATAGCACATCGAATTAGCCCAAAAATGCCCCGTTGGTGCCGTTTCGCCAGTTTGTCCAACCAAATGGCCACTAAAATTTAAACGGACCACACTGGGTGATCCCCAACCTCCCTGGCACGCCCCGATCAATTTTCGGCCCACCGCACATCCAGACCCCGAGCCCACCCCCAAATTCCTGGGCTATATCACATCGATTCGGCCTAAAAGTGCCCCATTCGCTCCGTTTCGCTCGTTTGTCCACCCAAATGGTCATAAAAATTTAAACGAACCATACTGGAATGATCCCCCACCTCCCTGGCATATCACAGTCGATTTTTGGCCTACAACACGCCCGGACCCCAGGCCCATCCCCAAAACCGTGGGTTATAGCACACTGATTTGGCCCAAAAATGCTCCGTTCGCGCTGTTTCGCCTATTTGTCCACCCAAATGGCCATAAAAATTTAAACTGACCACATGGGATGATCCCCAACCTCCCTGGCACGCCCCAGTCGATTTTTGATTCGTAACATGCCTGGAACCTGGGCCAACCCCAAAAATCGTGGGCTATAGCGCACTGATTTGGCCCAAAAATGCCTCGTTCGGCTGTTTTGCCCGTTTGTCCACCCAAATGGCCACAAAAATTTAAACGGACCATACGAGGATGATCCCCAACCTTCTTGGCATGACCCGATCGATATTCGGCCAAAAAATTACTCGGACCCTGGGCCCACCCTTGAAACTGTGGGTTATAACATACCAATTTGGCTCGAAAATGCCCTCTTCACGCCATTTCACTCGTTTTTCCACCCAAATGGCCATGAAAATTTAAAAGGACAACACTGGGATGATCCCCAACCTTCCTGGCACATTCTGGTCGACATTTGGTCTACAGCACACTCGGACCCCGGGCCCAATCCCAAAACTGTGGGCTATAACATATCGATTTTGTCGAAAAATGCCTCATTCGCATTGTTTTTCCCGTTTGTCCACCCAAATGGCCACAAAAATTTAAACAAACCATAATGAGATGATCCCCAACCTCCCTGGCATGCCTCGATCGATTTTTGGCCCAGAAAACACCCGAACCCCTTGCCCAACCCCAAAACCATGGGCTATATAGCATACCGATTTGGCCCAAAAATGACCTGTTTGCGTCATTTCACCTGTTTTTCCACCCAAATGACCCAGAAAATTTAAATGGACCACACTGAGACGATATCCAATCTTCTTGGTACGCCTTGGTCGATTTTTGGCCCACAGCACGATCGGACCCCTGGACACCCCCAAAACCATGGGCTATAGCACACCGATTTGGCCCAAAAATTAATCGTTAGCACTGTTTCGCCCGTTTGTCCACCCAAACGGCCACAAAAATTTAAATGGACTACACTGGGATGATCCCCAACCTCCTTGGCAGGCCCCGATCAATTTTTGGTCTGCAGCACGCTCAGACATCTGGCCTACCCCTAAAACCGTGGGCTATAGCACACCGATTTGGCCGGAATATACCCCGTTCACGTTGTTTCCACCCATTTGTTCACCCAAATGACCACAAAAATATAAATGGACCACACCGGGAAGATCTCCAACCTCCTTGGCTCACCCCGATAGATTTTCGGCCTACAACACACCCGGACCTCCGATTTGGCCAAAAAATACCCCATTCGCACCATTTCATCCATTTGTCCA
The DNA here is from genome assembly GCF_002878395.1 of Capsicum annuum. NCBI lineage: Eukaryota > Viridiplantae > Streptophyta > Magnoliopsida > Solanales > Solanaceae > Capsicum > Capsicum annuum. The sequence goes on from NC_061116.1 coordinate 668,119, forward strand.
CCCAAATGGCCACAAAAATTTAAACGGACCACACTGGGATGATCCCTAACCTCCCTGGCATGCCCCGATCAATTTTAGACCCACAGCACGCTTGTACCCTGGGCCCACCCCCAAAATCGTGGGCTTTAGCACACCGATTTGGCTTGAAAATGCCCCATTCACACCGTTTTGCCCGTTTGTCCATCCAAATGGCCTCGAAAATTTAAACGGACCATACTGGGACGATCCTTAACCCTCCTAACAAGCCCCGATCAATTTTTGGCCTACAGCATGCTCGGAACCCAAGCCCGCCCCCTAAATCATGGGTTATAGCACACCAATTTGGCCCGAAAATGCCCCATTCGCACCGTTTTGCCCATTTGTCCACCCAAATAGCCATGAAAATTTAAACAGACCACACTGGGATGATACCCAACCTCCCTGGCATGCCTCAGTCGATTTTATTTCCCACAGGACGCTCGAACCCGGCCCCACCCCCAAACCCGTGGGTTATAGCACACCAATTTAGCCTTAAAATGCCCCGTTCACGCCGTTTCGCTCGTTTATCCACCCAAATGGCC
>NC_061116.1:668778-671216 GCF_002878395.1 Capsicum annuum
ACCCAAATGGCCATAAAAATTTAAAAGGACCACACTGGGATAATCCCTAACATTCCTGGCATGTCCCGGTTAATTTTTGGCCCACAACACACTCGAATCTCAGGACCACCCCCAAAACTGTGGGCTATAGCACGTCAATTTGGCCTAAAAATGTCCCGTTCGTGCAGTTTTGCTTGTTTGTCAACCCAAATGGCCAACAAAATTTAAATGGATCACATTGGGACTATCCCTAACCTCCATAGAATTCCCTAGTCAATTTTTGGCCTACAGCATACCCGAACCCTGGGCCCACCCCCTAAACTGTGGGCTATAGCACACCGATTTAGCCCGAAAATACCCTGTTTGCGCTATTTCGCTTGTTTATCCATAAAAATGGCCATAAAAATACAAATAGACCACACTGGGACAATCCTCAACCTCCCTGGCATGCCTTAGTCAATTTTCGTCCTACAGGACTTCCGAACCCTGGGCCCAACCCCAAAACCGTGGGCTATAACACACCGATTTGGCCTAAAAATGCCCCATTTTGCCCATTTATCCACCCAAATGGCCATAAAAATTTAAACAAACCACAATGGGATGATTCCTAACCTCCCTGTCACGCCCTGATCAATTTTTGGCCCACAGAACACCTGGACCCCAGGCCAACCGCTAAAATTGTGTGCTATAGAACACCGATTTGGCCCGAAAATGCCCATTTCGCGCCGTTTATCCCAGTTGTCCACCCAAATAGTAATGAAAATTTAAACGGACCAAACTGGGATGATCCCTAACCTCCCTAGCATGCCCCTATCGATTTTAGGCCCACAGCACGCCCAGACTCTGGGCCCACCCCTAAAACCGTGGGCAATAGCACACCAATTTGATTCGAAAATACCCCATTCCCGCCGTTTCATCCGTTTGTCCACCCAAATGGCCATGAAAATTTAAACGAACCGCACTGAGATAATCCCCAACCTCCCTGGCATGCCTCGGTTGATTTTCGACCCACTACATGCCCGAACCCTGAGCTTACCCCTGAAACCGTAGGTTATAGCACACCAATTTAGCCCAAAAATGCCCCGTTCATGTCGTTTCACCTGTTTGTCCACCCAAATAGCCACAAAAATTTAAATGGACCACACTGGGATGATCCCCAACCTCCTTGGCATGCCCCGATCAATTTTTGGCCCACAGTACGCCCGAACCCTGGGCCCATCCCCAAAATCGGGGGCTATAGCACATTGATTTGGCTTGAAAATGCCCCGTTTGCGCATTTTCGCTCGTTTGACCACCCAAATTTCCACAAAAATTTAAACGGACCACACTGGGATGATCCCCAACCTCCTTGGCATATTTCGGTCGATTTTTAGCCTACAGCACGCCCAAACCCTTGGCCCCAAAATGCCTCGCTCGAGCCGTTTTGCCCGTTTCTCCACCCAAATGGCCACAAAAATTTAAACGGACCACACTGAGATGATCCACAACCTCCCTGGCACGCCCCGACCAATTTTTGGCCTACAGCACGGTTGGGCCCTGAGTCAACCCCCAAATCCGTGGGCTATATAACACTGATTTGGCCTAAATATTCCCCATTTATTTCGTTTCACCTGTTTGTCCACCCAAATGGCTATAAAAATTTAAACGGACCACACTGCAATTATCCCTAACCTCCCTGGCATACCCAGATCAATTTTTGGCCCACAGCATGCTCGAACCCCGGGCCTACCCCCAAAACCATATTGTATAGCACACCAATTTGACCTGGATGTGCAAGGGAGATTTGGGATCATCCCAATATGGTCCGTTTAAATTTTTGTGGCCATTTGGGTGGACAAACGGGAAAAATAATGTGAACGGAACATTTTCGGGATAAATTAGTGTGCTATAGCCCACGATTTCAAAGGTGGGCCCGTGTACGGGGTGCAGTGGACTAAAAATTGATCGAGGCATGTCAGGAAAGTTGGGGATCGTCCTATTGTGGTCCGTTTAAATTTTGTGGCTATTTGGGTGGACAAATGGGCTAAATGGTGTGAATGGGGCATTTTCGGGCCAAATTGGTGTGCTATAGCCCATAGTTTTAGGGGTGGGCCTAGGGTCCGGGCGTGTTGTGGGCCAAAAATCGACCAGGGCATGCCAGGGAGGTTGGGAATCGTCCCAGTAAGGTCTGTTTAAATTTTTGTGGCTATTTGGGGGGACAAACGGGCGAAATTGCACGAGCGGGGCATTTTTAGAAAAATTCAGTGTGCTATAGACCATGGTTTCGGGGGTGGGCTAGGGGTCCGAGCATGCTGTGGGCTAAAAATTAACCGGGGCATTCCAAGGAGGTTGGGGATTATCCCAGTGTGGTCCGTTTAAATTTTTGTGGCTATTTGGATGGACAAATGAGTGAAACGGTGCGAACGCAGCATTTTTAGGCCAAATCGATGTGCTGTAGCCCACAGTTTCAGGATGGGCCC
>NC_061116.1:674216-681717 GCF_002878395.1 Capsicum annuum
GTGGTCCGTTTAAATTTTCATTGCCATTTGGGTGGACAAACGGACAGAACAACGGGTACGGGACATTTTCGTGCCAAATCGATGTACTATTGCCCATGGTTTTAGGGGTGGGCCCGGGCGTGCTATAAGTCAAAAATTGATCGGGGCATGCCAGGTAGGTTTGGGTGGACAAACGGGCAAAACGGCATGAACGGGTCATTTTTGGGCTAAATCGAAGTCCTATAGCTCACGGTTTGGGGGTGGCCCCGAGGTTCGAGCATGTTGTAGGCCAAAAATTGACCAGGGCATGCCAGGGAGGTTGGGGATCATCCCAATATGGTCCGTCTAAATTTTTATGGCTATTTGGGAGGACAAACGAGCGAAACAGTGACAATGGGGCATTTTTTGGCTAAATAGGTGTGATATTGCCCTCAATTTTGGGGGTGGACTCGGGGTCCGAGCGTGCTGTAGGCCGAAAATTAACCGGGGAGTGTCAAGGAGGTTGGGCATCATCCAGTGCGGTTCGTTTAAATTTTTGTGGCCATTTGGGTAGATAAAAGAGCAAAACGGCTAGAATGAGGCATTTTTGGGCCAAATCAGTGTGCTATAGCCCATGGTTTCAGGGGTGGGCTTGGGTTCGAGCATGCTATGGGATAAAAATTAACCGGGGCATGCCAGGGAGGTTGGGGATCATCCTAGTTTGGTCCGTTTAAATTTTCATGGCCATTTGGGTGAACAAACAGGAGAAACGACGCGAACAGGGCATTTTCAGGCTAAATCGGTGTGTTATAGCCCATGGTTTTGGGGTCGGTTTGGGGACCAGGCGTGCTGTGGGCCAAAAATCGATCGGGGCATGCCAGGGAGGTTGGGGATCATCCTGGTGTGGTCCGCTTAAATTTTTGTGGCCATTTGGGTGGACAAACGGGCGAAACGGCGCAAATGGGGTGTTTTTGGGGAAAATCGGTGAGCTATAGCCCATGATTTTGGGGGTGATCTCAGGGTTTCGGGTGTGCGGTCGGCCAAAAATCAATCGGGGAATGCCAGTGAAGTTAGGGATTGTCACGGTGTGGTCCGTTTAAGTTTTTGTTGACAAATGAGAGAAACGACGCAAACGGGGCATTTTCGGGCCAAATTGGTGTGCTATAGCCCACAGTTTCAGGTGTAGGCCCGGGGTCCGGGAGTTCTGTGGGTCAAAAATTGACCCGGGCGTGCCAGGGAGGTTGGGGATCATCCCAGTTTGGTCCGTTTAAATTTCATGTCTATTTGGTTGGACAAACGGGCAAAATGATGCGAACGCAGAATTTTTGGGCCAAATCAGTGTGCTTATAGCCCACGTTTTTGGGGGTAGGCCCGGGGTCCCGGCGTGCTGTAGGTCAAAAATTGACCTGGACGTGCCCGAGAGGTTGGGGATCATCCTAGTGTGGTCCTTTTAAAGTTTTGTGGCCATTTAGGTGGACAAACCGGTGAAACAAAGCGAACGGGGAATTTTCGAGCAAAACTGGTGTGCTATAGCCAACAGTTTCGGGGGTGGCCCTAGGGTCCGGACGTGCTGTAGGCAAAAAGTTGACCGGGGCATGCCAGGGAGGTTGGGGATCGTCCCAGTGTTGTCCATTTAAATTTTTGTGGCCATTTGGGTGGACAAACAGGCAAAACAGCGCGAATGGGGCATTTTTGGACCAAATTAGTGTGCTATAGCTTGCGGTTTCGGGGCTGGTCCCGGGGTCATAGCGTTCTGTGGGATCAAAATTGATCGGGGCGTGAGGTTGGGGATAGTTCCAGTGTGGGTCGTTTAAATTTTTGTGGCCATTTGAGTGGACAAACGGGAAAAACGGCACGAATTAAGCATTTTCAGGCCAAATCGGTGTGCTATAGCCCACAATTTTAGGGGTGGGCTCGGGGTCCGACTGTGCTGTGGGCCAAAAATCAATCGGGTCGTGCCAGGGAGGTTGGGGATCATCCCAGTGTGGTCTGTTTAAATTTTCGTGGCAATTTGTGTGGACAAACAGATGAAACAGCATGAACGGGGCATTTTTAGGCCAAATTGGTGTGGTATAGGCCATGGTTTTGCGGGTGGGCCTGGGGTTCGGGTGTGTTGTGGGTCAAAAATCAACCGAGGTATGCTAGGGAGGTTGAGGATCATCCCAGTATAGTTCGTTAAAATTTTCGTGGCCATTTGGGTGGACAAACGGGCGAAACGGCGTGAACGGGGCATTTTCGGGCCAAATCGGTGAGTTCTAGCCTATTTTTTCAGGGGTAGGCCCGAGGTCCGATCGTGTTTTCGACCAAAAATCGATCGGGACATACCAGGGAGGTTGGGGATCATCCCAGTGTGGTCCGTTTAAATTTTTGTGGCTATTTGGGTAGACAAACGGGCAGAACTGCGTGAACTGGGCACTTCGGGTAAAATCGGTGTGCTATAGCCCCTGGTTTTTGGAGTGGGCCCGGGGTGCGGGCATGCTATGGGTCAAAAATTAACTGAGGCATAATAGGAGGTTGGGGATCATCCTGGTATGTTCTGTTAAAATTTTTATTGCTATTTGGGTGGACAAACGGGCGAAACGGCACGAACGGGGCATATTTGGGCCAAATTGGTGTGTTATAGCCCATGTTTTTGGGGGTGGGCTTGGGGGTCAGGCGTGCTGTGGGACAAAAATCATCCGAGGCATGCCAGGTAGGTTGGGGATCGTCTCAGTGTGGTCCTTTTAAATTTTCATGGCATTTGGGTGGACAAACAGGTGAAACAGTGCAAACTGGGAATTTTCAGGCCAAATCGGTGTTCTATAGCCCACGGTTTTGGGGGTGGGCCTGGGGTCTGCGTGTGCTGTGGTCAAAAAATTTATTGACGTATGCCAGGGAGGTTGGGGATCATGCCAGTATTGTCCGTTTAAATTTTCGTGGCCATTTGGGTGGAAAGAAGGGAAAAACGGAGCGAACGGGGCATTTTTGAACCAAATTGGTGGGATATAGCCCACGATTTTAGGGGTGGGCCTGGAGTTCGGGCGTGCTGTAGGTTAAAAATCGACCAGCGCATACCAGCGAGGTTGGGGATCATCCCAGAGAGGTCTGTTTAAAGTTTTGTCGCTATTTGGGTGGACAAACGGGCGAAACGGCACGAACAGGGCGGTTGCGGTCCAAATCGGTGTGCTATAGCCCATGGTTTCGGGGGTGGGCCCAAGGTTCAGGCGTTCTGTGGGCTGAAAATCGGTTGGGACCTGCCAGGGAGGTTGGTTATCATCCCAGTATGGTCCGTTTAAATTTTTATGGCCATTTAGGTAGACAAACGGGCAAAACGACGCGAACAGGGCATTTTTGGCCAAATCATTATGCTATATCCCACGGTTTTGGGGGTGGGCATAAGGTCCGGGTGTGCTGTAGGCCAAAAATTGATCGAGACATGCCAGAGAGGTTAGGGATCATCTCAGTGTGGCCCGTTTAAATTTTCGTGGCTATTTTGGGGGATAAACGGGCGAAACGACGCGAACAGGGCATTTTCGGGCCAAATCGGTGTGCTATAACCCACAATTTTGGGGGTGGGCTAGGGTTCGGGCGTGCTATTGTACAAAAATTGATCGGGGTATTCTAGGGAGGTTGGGCATCTTTCCAGTATGGTTCGTTTAAATTTTCATGGCTGTTTGAGTGGACAAACAGGCGAAACGGCGCGAGCGTGGCATTTTTGGGATAAATTGGTGTGCTATAACCTACAGTTTCGGGGTGAGCCCGGGGTCCGGGTGTGCTGTGGGCTGAAAATCAACCAGGGTGTGAAAGGGAGGTTGGGTATCGTCCTAGTGTGATCTTTGGCCCCAAAATGGCCCATTTGTGTTGTTTCACCCATTTGACCAACCAAATCGCCCAGAAAACCTAAATGGCCCACACTAGGCTGCTCCTCAGCCTGCTTGGGCAACCCGATCGATTATCGATCAAAATCACACCCGGACCCCCGTCCCACCCCAAAAACCATGGGTTATAGCACACCGATTTGGCCCCAAAACGGCCCGTTCGTGCCTTTTTGCTTTTTTGACAAACCAAATCACCCAGAAAACAAAAATGGCTCACACTAGGTTGTTCCCCAGCCTGCCTGGGGTAGCCCGAATGATTTTTTGCAAAAATCACGCCCGAAGACCGGGCCCTCCCAAAAAATCGTGGGCTATAGCACACCAATTTGCCCCCAAAATGGGCTTTTCATGCCGTTTCACTGGTTTGACCAGCCAAACCAACCATAAAATCAAAATAGCCCACAATAGGCCGCTCCCCAGCCATCCTGGGGTAGCTCGGTCAATTTTCAATAAAAAAATGCCCTGACCCCTTGCCCACCATAAAAATCGTGGGCTATAGCACACCAATTTGGCCCCAAAATGGCCCGTTCACCCCGTTTCGCCCGTTTGACCAACCGAAAAACCAAAATGGACCACACTAAGGTGCTTTTCGGCCTAGTTGGGGTATCCTTGTCAATTTTTGGAAAAAATCATGCCCGAACCCCAGGCCCACCCCAAATATCATGAGCTATAGCACACCAATTTGGCCTCAAAATGGCCCGTTTGCTCTATTTAGCCTGTTTGACCAATAAAATCGCCTAGAAAACCAAAATAGCCCACACTAGGCTGCTTCTTATCTTGTCTGGGAAGGATCGATCAATTCTCAGACAAGATCACACCCGGAACCTGAACCCACCACAAAAATCGTGGGCTATCGCACACTAATTTGGCCTCAAAATAGCCCGTTCATGACTTTTCGCCTGTTTGACCAGCCAAACCACCCAGAAACCCAAAATGACCCATACTAGGATGCTCCCCAGCCAGCGTGGGGTAGCCCGGTCGATTTTCAACAAAAATCACGCCCGGACCCTGGACCCACCCCAAAAATCGTGGGCTATTAGCACACCGATTTAGCCTCAAAATAGCCCGTTCGTGCTGATTTGCCCATTTAACCAACCAAACCGCCCAGAAAAGAAAAAAGGCCCACACTTGGTCGCTCCCTAGCCTACCCGAGGAAGCTCAGTCGATTCTCGACCAAAATCACGCTCGAAACTCGGGCCCTCCTAAAAAACCGTGGCCTATATCACACCAAAATGGCCCACATAAGGCTGCTCCCCAGCCTGCCTGGGGCAGCCCGGTAATTTTTTTAACCAAAATAACACCCGAAGCCCTGGCCCACCCCAAAAATCAAGGGTTATAGCGCACCGATTTGCCCCTAAAATGGTCCGTTACCATCGTTTCATCGGTTTGACCAACCAAACCACCCAGAAAACCAAAATAGCCCTTCCTAGGCTGCTACCCAGCCTGCCTGGGGCTGCCCGATCGAATTTTGGCCAAAATAACGACCTGACCCATGACCCACCCTAAAAACCGTAGGCTATAGCACATGTATTTGGTCCAAAAATGGCCTGTACGCCCCATTTTATCCGTTTGACCAGCCAACCCACCAAGAAAATAAAAATGGTCCACACCAGGCCGCTCTCTAGCCTACATGGGGTAACCCGATCGATTTTAGGCCAAAATTACGTTCGGACCCCTGGCCCACCCTAGCAAACCAATTTGGCCCCAAAATAGCCTGTTCACACCGTTTCCCCTGTTTGACCAACCAAACCACCCAGAAAACAAATATAGCCCACACTAGGCTGCTCCCCAGCCTGTCTGGGCTGCTCGATTGATTTTCGATAAAAATCACTCCCGGATCTGGGGCCCACCCTAAAAATCGTGGGCTATAGCATACCGATTTGGCCCCAAAATGGTTCATTCATCCCATTTCGCCCGTTTGACCAACCAAACCGCCCAGAAAAAAATGGACCATACTAAGCCGCTCCTCAGCCTGCCTGGGGTAGCCCGGTCGATTCTCAGCCAAAATCACACCCGGACCCAGGCCCACCCTAAAAATCGTGGGCTATAACACAACGATTTGGCCCCTTTGACCAACCAAACTTCCCAGAAAACCAAAATGTCCCACACTAGGCTACTCCCAAGCCTGCCTGGGGCAGGCCGATCAATTTTTAACCAAAATCACACCCGAATCCCGGGCCCACCCCAAAACCCGTGGGCTAGAGCACATCGATTTGGCTTGAAAATGGCCCGTTCGTGTCGTTTCACCTGCTTGAGCAACCAAATCACCCAGAAAATAAAAATGATCCACACTAGGCCACTCCTTAGACAGCCTGGGGAAGCCCAGTCAATTTTTGGCCAAAATCACGCTCGGACTTTGGGCCTACCCCAAAAACCGCTGGCTATAGCACACCTATTGGCATCAAAATGGCCCGTTCGACCCGTTTCCCTTGTTTGACCAGCCAAACCGCCCAGAAAACCAAAATGGCCCACACTAGGTCGTGCCTCAGCCTACCTAGGGTAGCTCGATCAATTTTTGGCCAAAATAACACTCGAACCCTGGCCCATTCCAAAAACTATGGGCTATAGCATATGGATTCGACCCTAAAATGGCCCATTTGCCCTATTTCACCCGTTTGAATAACCAAACCGCCCAAAAAACCAAAATAGCCCACACTAGGCCACTCTACACTAGGCCGCTCCCCAGCCTGCCTGAGGCAGGCTAACCAATTTTCAGCCAAAATTATGCTCAGGCCCCGAGCCCATCCTAAAAATTATGGGCTATAGCACACCAATTTATCCCCAAAATGCCCCGTTCATGCCGTTTCGCTTGTTTAACAAACCGAACCGCCTAGAAAACAAAAAATAGCCCTCATTCAGCGGCTCTCCAGCCTGTCTATAGCAACCCAGTCAATTTTTTGCAAAAATCACGCCCGAACCCCTGGACCACCCCAAAAACTGTGGGCTATAGGACACTGATTTGGCCCCAAAATGGTCCGTTCGCACTGTTTCACCTGTTTGAACAACCTAACCACCGATAAAACCAAAATGGCCCGCACTAGGCCGCTCCCCAGCCTACCTGGGTTAACCCGATCAATTTTTGGTAAATATCATGCCTGGAGCCCTGGCCCACCCCAAAAATCGTGGACTATCGCACACCAATTTAGCCCCAAAATAGCTCGTTCGCCCCATTTCGCTCGTTTGACCAACCAAATCGCTCAAAAAACCAAAATAGCCCACACTATGCCGCTCCCCAGCCTGCCTAGGGCAGCCCGATCAATTTTCACCCAAAATCACGCCTGGACCCCTTGCCCACCCCAAAACCCAGAGGTTATAGCACACCGATTTTGCCCTAAAATGTCCCATTCATGCCGTATCGCCCGTTTGACCAAATAAACCGCCCAGAAAACCAAAATGGCTTACAGTAGTCCACTCTCCAGCCTAGCTAGGTCAGACCGATCGATTCTTGGCTAAATTCACACCCGGATCCTAGGCCCACCCCAAAAATCGTGGGCTATATAGCACGTCAATTTGTACCCAAAATGGCCCGTTCGTGTCGTTTCACCCATTTCACCAACCAAATCGCCCAGAAAACCAAAAAGGCCCACACTAGGCTGCTCCTCAACCTGTCTGAGGCAGCCTAGTTGATTTTCGACCAAAATCACGCCCGAAGCCTTGGCTCACACCAAAAATCGTGGGTTATAGCAAAT
>NC_061116.1:684717-715156 GCF_002878395.1 Capsicum annuum
CCTAGAAAACCAAAATGGCCCATACTAGGCTGCTTCTCAGCCTACATAGGGCAGCCCAATTAATTTTTAGCAAAAATCATTCTCGAACCTCGGGCCTACCCCAAAAACCGTGGGTTATAGCACACTGATTTGGCCCCAAATGGGCTCGTTCGCGCTATTTTGCCTGTTTGACCAACCAAACCGCCTAAAAACTACAATGGCCCACACTAGGGCGCTCCCAAGCTGCCTGGGGCAGCCCGATTAATTTTCGACAAAAATCACGCCCGGACCCCTGACCCACCCCGAAAGTCGTAAGCTATAGCACACTAATTTGACCCCAAAATGACCCGTTCACGCCGTTTTGCCCCTTTGACCAACCAAACCGCCAAGAAAAACAAAATGGCCAAAACAAGGCTGCTCCCCAGCCTGCCTGGGGTAGCACGATTGACTTTTCACCTAAATCATGCCCAAACCCTGATTTGGCCTAAAAATGGCCCATTTGTACTGTTTCACCCGTTTGACCAACCAAACTGCCCAGAACACTAAAATGGCCCATACTAGGCCGCTCCCCAGCTTGCCTGGGGGCAGCTCGGTTGATTTTTAACCACAATCACGCTTGGACCATTTGCCCACCCCAAAAACCGTGGGCTATAGCACACCGACATGGCCCGAAAATGGTCCATTCATGTCGTTTTGCACGTTTGACATACCAAACCTCCAAAAACCAAAAATGGCCTACATTAGGCCACTCTTCAGCCTGCCTGAGGAAGCCCAATCGATTTTCGACAAAAATCATGCCCGGACCCCGAGTCCACCACAAAAACCATGGGCGATGGCACACCGATTTGGTCCCTAAATGGCTTATTCACACCGTTTTGCTAGTTTGACTAACCAAACCGCCCAGAAAACAAATATAGCCCACACTAGTCGATTTTTGGAAAAAATCATGCCCGTTCCCCAGGCCCACCCCAAATACCGTGGGTAATAGCACACTAATTTGTCCACAAAATAGTCAGTTCGCGTCGTTTTGCCTATTTAACCAACCAAACTACCTAGAAAACCAAAATGGCCTACACTAGGCCACTCCCTAGCCTGCCTGGGGCAACCCGATCGATTCTAGGCCAAAATCACGCTTGTACCCAGGCCCACCAAAAAAATTGTGGGCTATAGCACACTAATTTGACCCCAAAATAGCCTGTTTATGCCGTTTTGCTTGTTTGACCAACCAAACCACCTAGAAAACCAAAATGGCCCACGCTAGGTTGCTCCCCAATCTGTCTGGGGAAGCCCGATTGATTTTCATCCAAAATCACGCCCAAAGCCCGATCCCACTCCAAAAATTATGGGCTATAGCACACCAATTTGGCCAAAAAATGGCCCATTCACGCTGATTCATCGGTTTAACCAACCAAATCGCCCAAAAATCCAAAATAGCCCACACTAGGTCGCTCCTCAGCTTGCCTGGTGTAGGCTGATTGATTTTTGGCAAATATCACGCCCGAACCCTTGGCCCACAGCAAAAATCGTGGGCTATAGCACACCGATTTTGCCCCAAAATGGCACGTTCTCCCTATTTCACCCGTTTGACCAACCAAACCTCACAGAAAACCAAAATGGCCCATACTAGGCTACTTCTTAGCCTGCCTAGGGTAGCCCGTTCAATTTTTAGCAAAAATCGCGCTCGAACCTTGGTCCCACACCAAATATTGTGGGCTATAGCACACCGATTTAGCCTAAAAATAGCCCGTTCACGCCGTTTTGCCTATTTGACCAACCAAACTACCCAGAAAACCAAAACGGCCCATACTAGGCTGCTCCCAACCCTGCCAGGGGCCACCCGATCAATTTTTGACCAAAATTATGCCCGAAACTAGAGCCCACCTCAAAAACCGTAGGCTAGAGCACACCGATTTGGCCCTAAAATGGCCACTTCATGTCGTTTCATCAAACCGCCTAGAAAAGAAAAATTGCCCATACTAGGCCGCTCCCCAACCTGCCTGGGGCAGCCCAGTTGATTTTTGGCAAAAGAGACACCTGATCCTTGGGCCAACCCCAAAAACTGTGGGCTATAGCACATCAATTTAGCCCCCAAATGGCTCATTCGCGTTATTTCATAGGTTTGACCAACCAAACCACCCATAAAACGAAAATGGCCTATACTAGGCTATTTTCCAGCATGCTTGGGGCAACACAGTCGATTTTTGGCCAGAATCATTCCCGAACCCTTGGCCCACCCCAAAAACCATAAGTAATAGCACACAGATTTGGCCCCAAAATAGCTCGTTTGCGCCGTTTCTCCCATTTGACTAACCTAACTGCCCATAAAATGAAAATAACCCAGACAAGGTTGCTCCCCAGCTAGCCTAGGGCAGCTCGATTAATTTTTTGCCAAAATCATGCCCAGACCCCAGGCCCACCCTAAAAATCGTGGGCTATAGCACAACGATTTTGCCCCAAAAGGGCCAGTTCTCATCGTTTTGCCTGTTTGACTAACCAAACAACCCAGAAAACCAAAATGGCCCACAGTAGGTCACTCCCAATCCCTCCTGGTGCAGTCCGATTGATTTTTGACCAAATTCATGCCAGGCCCCAAAAACCATCGACTATAGCACATCTATTTATCCCCAAAATAGCCCATTACTGTCATTTCTCCCATTTGACCAACCAAACCGCCCAAAAAACCAAAATGGCCCATACTACGCCACTCATTAGCCTACCTGAGGCAGCCCGATCGATTCTCATCTAAAATTACACACGAACCCTGGGCTCACCCCAAAATTCGTGGGCTATAGCATACCGATTTGGCCCTAAAATGGACTGTTTGTGCTGTTTCACCTGTTTGACCTACCAAACAGCCTATAAAACCAAAATGGCCCACACAAGGTCACTCCCCAACTTGCCTTGGGCATCCCGACCGATTTTTCACCAAAATCACGCCCGAGCCCTGGGCCTACCCCAAACACCGTGGGCTATAACACACCGATTTGGCTCCAAAATATCTCTTTCGCCCCGTTTCGCTAGTTTGACTAACCAAATCGCCCAGAAAACCAAAATGGACCACACTAGGCTACTCCCAACTTGCCTAGGGAAGCCGATCAATTTTCAGCCAAAATCACACCCAGATCCCAGGCCAACCCAAAAAGCGTGGGCTATAGCGCACCGATTTGGCCCTAAAATAACTCGTTCATGTTGTTTCACAAACCAAACCTCCTAGAAAATCAAAATGGCCCACACTAGGTTGCTCCCCTCTCGTCCTGGGGAACTCGATCGATTTTTAGCTAAAAGCACACCCGGACCCCGAGCCCACCCCAAATACCGTGGCCTATGGCACACCAATTTGGCCCAAAAATGGCCCATTCACACAATTTCTCCCGCTTGACCAACCAAACCGCCCAAAAAATAAGAATGGACTACACTAGACCATTCTTAAGCCTACCTGGGGCAGCCCGACCGATTTTCAACCAAAATCACGCCTGGGCCCCTGGCCCATCCCAAAAATCGTGGGCTATAGCACACCGATTTGGTCCCAAAATGACTCATTCTTGCCATTTTGCCTGTTTGACCAACCACACCGCTCAGAAAACAAAAATGGCCCACACTAGTTACTACTCTACCGTCCTGGGGCAGCTCGATCAATTTTTGGCCAAAATCACGCTCGGACCCCGTGCCTACCCCAAAAACCATGGGATATGGCACACCAATTTTGCCTCAAAGTAGTCCATTCGCACCAAACCTCCCAAAAAACTAAAATGGACCATACTAGGCTACTCCTCAGTCGGCTTGGGGCAGCCCGATCAATTTTTGACCAAAATTATGATCGAACCTCGGGCCCACCCCAAATACCGTAGGCTATAGTACATCGATTTGGCCCCAAAACTACCTGTTCACACTGTTTCTCCTGTTTGACCAACCAAAGCTCCCAGAAAACCAATACAGCCCACACTAATCTGCTTCCCAGCCTGCCTAGGTAGGCCGATCGATTTTTGGCCAAAATCACGCTCGAACCTTCAGTCCAACCCAAAAAACATAGGCTAAAGCACATAGATTTGGCCCAAAAATGGCTTGGTCGCGTCGTTTCGCTTATTTGACCAAACCATCCACCTAGAAAACCAAAATGGCCCATACGAGGCCACTCTCCAGCCTGCCTAGGGAAACCCAGTTAATTTTTAGCCAAAACCAAGCCCAGACCCCGATCCCACCATAAAAACGTGTGCTATAGCACACTGATTTGGGCCCTAAATTGCTCGTTCGCAACGTTTCACCCGTTTGACAAACCAAACCATCTAGAAAACCAAAATGGCCAATACTATGCCACTCTGCCTTCTAGAGCAGGCCAATCAATTTTTGGCCAAAACAATGCTTAGACCCTGGGCCCACTCCAAAAACTGTGGGCTATAGCACACCGATTTGGCCCCAAAATGGCCCATTTATGCTGTTTTGCCCGTTTGACCAACCAAACTGCCCAGAAAACCAAAACGGCCCATACTAGGCCATTCCCCAGCCTACCTGGGGAATCCCAGTCGATATTTTGCAAAAATCATGCTCGAACCCCGAGCCCACCCCAAAAACTGGCTCGTTCGTGTCGTTTCATTGGTTCGACTAACAAAACTGCCCATAAAATAAAAATGGCCCACACTAGGCTGCTCCCCAGCCTACCTGGGGTAGCCCGATCAATTTTTGGGTAAAATTACACCCGAACCCCAGGCCCACCCAAAAATTGTGGGCTGTAACACAGCGATTTGGCCCTAAAATGGCCTGTTCATGTCGTTTTGCCCTTTTAACCAACCAACTGCTCAAAAACAAAACGGCCCACACTAGGTCGTTCCCCAACCTTCCTGGGGTAGCCCGGTCGATTTTCAGCCAAAACACGCTCGTACCCCAAGCCCACCTCAAAAAGCGAGGTATATAGCACACTAATTTAGCCCCAAAACGGCTAGTTCGAGCTATTTTGCCTGCTTGACCAACCAAACCGCCCAGAAAACTCCCTTTTTACACTTCAAAAGAGCACCCTTCATTAAGGGTATTTTGGTCTTTTATGTAATAACAGACTCCTTAGGCTTATTTTTCATTAGACTTTGATGAAATTGGATATTTTTATTAGATTGTAGCTTTAGTCTTGCAAATTTAGCTCTCAAACCTGAAATTGGTTCCTTGAATACATTTGAAGTTAGGGTTTCACTTGTATTGGGAAATTTGGCAAGAAAGGTGTGCTTGAGGAAGAGTGTTTCCTTTGAGTCACCTAAGAGAGTAGTTTGATCTTACATTGGTGATGTGTGTTTGAAGGTTTGATACACCTTCTAGTGCTATTCATTGGTAGAAGTAAGGGTCTCTCTATCTATCTTTAATTTCATACAATTTTTTTTTCATCTCCTTCTAGTGTGTTGTTTTCTCTTTGTGAACTTGCTGATTTTTGTTCCTTTCGTGTCCATTTCGTGTTTAATAGTCCTTTAGGATATCACCCACCCCAAACACAGTGGGCTATAGGACACCGATTTTTCCCAAAATAGCCCATTCGCGACGTTTCACCCATTTGACCTGCCAAATCGCCCAAAAAACTAAAATAGCCCACACTACGCCATTTTCCATCCTGCCTGGGGAAGTTCGGTCGATTTTCAGCAAAAATAACACTCGAACCTCGGGTCCAACCTAAAAACCGTGGGCAATAGCACATCAATTTGGCCCCAAAATGTCCTATTTGCACTATTTCGCCCATTTTACCAACCAAACCACCCATAAAACCAAAATGGCCCATACTAGACCTCTCCCCAGACTGCCTGGGGCATCCCAGTCAATTTTCGGCCAAAATCACACTTGAAAACCTGCCCATTCCAAAATACGTAGGCTATAGCACACTGATTTATCCCTAAAACGGCTCATTCATGCCGTTTCACCCGTTTGACAAACCAAACCGCCCAGAAAACCAAAATTTCCTACACTAGGCTACTCCATAGCCTGCCTTAGGGGGTTTGATCGATTTTCAGCAAAAATCACGCCTGGATCCTGGGCCAACCCCAAAAATCATGGGCTATAGCACATCGATTTGGCCCTAAAATGGCCCATTTGCGCTGTTTCGCCCGTTCGACCAACCAAACCTCCCAAAAAACTAAAATATTCCACACTAAGCCCCTCTCCAGACTGATTATGGCTGCCCAGTCAATTTTTGGCTAAATATATGCCCGAAACCCAGGCCCATCCCAAAAATCGTGGTCTATAGCACACCAATTTTGCCCCAAAATGGCTTGTTCGTGCCGTTTCGCCATTTTGACGAACCAAATTGCCAAGAAAACCAAAATAGCCCACACTAGGCCACTCCCCAGCCTACCTGGGCCAGCCTGGTCTATTTTTGGCCAAAATCATGCTCGGGCCCTAGGCTAACCCAAAAATCGTAGGCTATAGCACACCGATTGGGCACCAAAATAGCCTGTTTGCGTTGTTTCACTTGTTTGACCAACCAAACCGCCCAAAAAAATAAAAATGACCAAGATTAGGCTACTCCCCAGCCTTTCTAGGGTAGCCCGATCAATTTTCAACCAAAATCACGCCCGAAACCCCGGCCCACCCCAAAAATCATGGCATTTAGCATACCAATTTCGCCCCAAAATAACCCGTTCGCGCCATTTCATTCGTTTGACCGATCAAACCGCCCTAGAAAACCAAACTGTCCCACATTAAGCTATTTTCCAGCCTGCCCGAGGCATCCCGATTGAATTTTAGCCAAAATCATGCATGGACCCCAGACCCACCCAAAAAACTATGGGCTATAGCACACCGATTTTATCCCAAATGGCCCGTTCTCACTGTTTTGCTCGTTTGACCAACCAAACCGCCCAGAAAACCAAAATGGCCTACACTAGGCCACTCCCCTACCTACTTGGGGTAGCCCGATTGATTTTTGATCAAAATTATGCCTAGACCCCGAGCCCACCCTAAAAATTATGGGATATAACACATCAATTTTGCCCCATAATGGCCCATTTGCGCTATTTAGCCTGTTTGACCTGCCAAACTGCTAAGAAAATAAAAATAGCCTACGCTAGGCCACTTCCTAGCCTGTCTGGGGAAGCTCGGTTGATTATTAGCAAAAATCACGTACGAACCCTGGCCCACCACACCAACCGTAGGCCGTAGCACACCGATTTGTCCCTAAAATGGCCCGTTCATGTTGTTTCACCCATATGACCAACCAAACTACCTAAAATACCAAAATGGCCCATACTAGGCCGCTCCGCAGCCTGCCTGAGGCATCCGGGTCAATTTTTGGCTAAAATCACGCTTGAATATCGAGAAATTCCAAAATCGTGGGCTATAGCACACCTATTTAGCCCTAAATTGGCCCGTTCACGGTGTTTTGCCCGTTTGACCAACCAAACCGCCCAGAAAACCAAAATGGCCCACACTAGGCCGCTCCCAGTCTGCCTGGAGTAGCCCAGTCAGTTTTCGACATAATCACGCACGGACCCTGGGCCCATCCTAAAAATCGTAGGCTATAGCACACTGATTTGGCCCTAAAATGGCCCGTTTACGTCATTTCACCCGTTTGACCAACCAAACCGCCTAAAAACAAAAAATGGCCCACACTAGACTTCTTCCCAGCCTTCCTGGGGTAGTACGGTTAATTTTTAGCCAAAATCACGCTCGAACCCCAAGCCAACCCCAAAAACTGTGGGCTATAGTACTCCAATGTGGCCCCAAAATGGCCCGTTTGCACCATTTTACTCATTTAACCAACCGAACCTCCTAGAAAACCAACATGGCTCAGACTAAGATGCTCCCCAGCTGCCTGGGGCAGCCAGGTTGATTTTTGAATAAAATTACGTCCAGATTTCTGGCCCACCCTAAAAATCGTGGCCTATAGCACATCGATTTGGACCCAGAATGGCCCATTCGCGTTGTTTTGCCTGTTTGACCAACCAAATCACTCAAAAAACAAAATGGCCCATACTGGGCTGCTCCCCAGCCTGCCTGGGGCACCCCGGTTGATTTTTGCCAAAAATCATCCCCGAACCCCGAGCCCACTCAAAAAACAGTGGGCTATGCACACCGATTTGTCCCCAAAATGGCCCGTTTGCACCATTTCGCCCGTTTGACCAACAAAGCCGCTCAGAAAACCACAATGGCCTACACAAGGGCACTTTCCAACCTGCCTAGGCAGCCCGATCTATTTACGACCAAAATCACGCCCGAACCCCAAGCCCACCCCAAAATCATGGGCTATAGCACACTGATTTGGCCCCAAAATAGGTTTTCGGTTGTTTGACCAACCAAACTACCCAGAAAACCAAAATGGCCCACACTAGGCAGCTCCCGATCCTTCCTAGGGAACCTCGATATATTTTTGGCCACTCCCCAGCCTGCCTAGGATAGCCTGGTCAATTTTATACCAAAATCACGCTCGAACCCCGGGCCCACCCCAAAAATCGTGGGATATAGCACATCGATTAGCCCTAAACAACCCATTCACGTTGTTTCGCCCATTTGACCAACCAAACCACCCAGAAAACCAAAATAGCCCAAACTAGGCCACTCCCCAACAAGCCTAAGATAGCCCGATCAATTTTTGGCCAAAATTACGCTCGAACCCCAAGACCACCCCGAAAACCGTAGGCTATAGCATACCGATTTAGCCCTAAAATGGCCCGTTCATGCCGTTTCGCCTGTTTGACCAGCTAAACCTCCCAAAAAACTAAAATAGCCCACACTAGGACGCTCCTCAGGCTACCTGGGGCAGCCCGATTGATTTTTGACCAAAATTATGACCGAAACCTAGGCTCACCCTAAAAATTGTGGGCTATAGTACACTGATATAGCCCCAAAATAGTTCGTTTACGCTGTTTTGCCCGTTTAACACCCCAAACCGCCCAGAAAACAAAAATGGCGCAAACTTGGTCGTTCCCCAGCCTACCTGGGGCATCCTGGTCGATTTTTGGCAAAAATCATGCTCGAACCCTGGGCCCACCCTAAAAATTGGGGGTTATAGCACACCGCTTTAGCCCCAAAATGGCTCGTTCATGACGTTTCGCTAGTCTGACAAACCAAACCATCCAAAAAAAATTGCCCACACTAGGCTGTTCCTTAACCTGCCTGAGGCAGCCCGGTCAATTTTAATCTAAAATCACGCCCGGACCCTTGGCCCAACCCAAAAACTGTGGGCTATAGCTCACAGATTTGGCCCCAAAATGGCCCGTTCGCACTGTTTCGCCCGTTTGACAAACCAAACTGCCCAGAAAACCTAAATGACCCATGCTAGGCTACTCCCCAGCCTGCCTGGGGAAGCTCGGTCGATTTTTGGCCAAAATCACGCCCAGGCCCACCCCAAAAATTGTGTGATTTATCACACCGATTTGGCCCAAAAATTGCCCATTCATACTGTTTCGCCTATTTGACCAACCAAACCACCCAGAAAACCAAAATGGCCCATACTAGACTACTCCCCAGCCTGCTTGGGGAAACTCGGCCAATTTTTGGCCAAAATCACGTCTGAACCTCGAGCACTCCCCAAAAACTGTGTTATACCAAACCAATTTGGCCCGAAAATAGCCGTTCATGCCGTTTTGCTCGATTGACCAACCAAACTTCCAAGAAAACCAAAATGACCCACACTAGGCCATTCTCCAGCATGCCTGGGGCAGCTCGATCGATTTTTGGCCAAAATCACGCTCGAACCTGGGCCCGCCCACCGCAAATGCCATAGGCTATAGCACATCTATTTGGCCCAAAAATGGCTAGTTCATGCTATTTTGACTATTTGACCAACCAAACCACCTAGTAAATCAAAATATACCATACTAGGCCGCTCCCCAGCCTACCTGGGGAAGCCCAGTCAATTTTTAGACAAAATCACGCCCGGACCCCAAGCCCACCCTAAAAACCTTGGACTTTAGCACACCTATTTTACCCTAAAATGACTCCTTCACGCCTTTCGCCTTTTGACCAACCAAATAGCCCAGATAACTAAAGTGGCCCACACTAGGCCACTCCCCAACATGCCTGGGAAAGCCCAATCGATTTTCAACCAAAATCATACTTGAAACCTGGGCCGACATAAAAAACGTGGTCTATAGTACACCGATTTGGCCCAAAATGGCTCGTTCGAGCTGTTTCGCCCGTTTGACCAACCAAACTACCCAGAAAACAAAAATGGCCAACACTAGGCCATTCCCCAGCCTGCCTAGGGCAACCCGATCAATTTTCAGCCAAAATCATGCTCCAAGCTCGGGCCACACCAAAAACCGTGGGCTTTTGGCCCCAAAATGACCCATTCATGCCGTTTCATCCGTTTGACCAACCAAACCGCCTAGAAAACAAAATGGCCCACACTAGGCCGCTTCTCAGCCTGTCTGGGGAAACCTAACTAATTTTCAACAAAAATCATGCTCGGACCTTGGGCCCACTCTAAAAACCGTGGGCTATAGCACACCGATTAGTCCCCGAAATGGATCGTTCGAGCCGTTTCGCATGTTTGACCAAACAAACCATACAGAAAACCAAAATGGCCTACACTAGGCTGCTCCCTAGCCTGCCTGGTGTATCCCACTTTATTTTCAGCAAAAATCACGCTCGAACCTTGAGCCCACCCTAAAAATCGTGTACTATAGCACACCGATTTGTCCCTAAAATGGCCCTCTCACACCGTTTCACCCGTTTAACAAACCAAACCGCCCAGAAAACCAAAATGGCCAAGACTAGGCCGCTCCCCAGCCTTCCTGGGACAGCCCTATCGGTTTTTGGCAAAAATCACACTTGGATCCTGGGTCCATCCCAAAAATTATGGACTATAGCACACCAATTTGGGCCCAAAATGGTTGGTTCACGCCGGTACGCTTATTTGACCAACCAAACTACCGAGAAAACCAAAATATCCTACAATAAACCGCTCCCCAGCCTGCCTGGGGAATTCTGATCGATTTTTACCTCCTGGGGAATTCTGATCGATTTTCGGTAAAAATCACGTTTAGACCCTCGGCCCACCCCAAAATCTGTGGCTATACCACACCGATTTAGCCCTAAAATGGCCCGTTCGTGCCATTTCATCCGTTTGACCAACCAAACCGCCCAAAGAACCAAAATGGCCCACACTAGGCCACTCCCCAGCCTGCCTGGGGTAGCCCGGTCGATTTTCAAAAAAAATCACGCCCGAACTCTGGGCCAACCCTAAAAACGGTGGGCTATAGCACACTAATTTGGCCCCAAAATGGCCCGTTCGTGCTGTATTTCCCGTTTGACCAACCCAATCGCCCAGAAAACCAAAATGGCCTACACTAGGCCGCTTCACAGCCAGCCTGGCGCAGCCCGAATGATTTTCGGCCAAAATCATGCCTAGACCCCAGGTCCGCCCTAAAATCATGGGATATAGCACACCGATTTGGCCCCAACATGGCCCGTTTGCACTATTTTGCCCATTTGACCAACCAAACTGCCCCGAAAACCAAAATGTCCTATACTAGGTCGTTCCCTAGCCTACCTGGGCAACCTGGTCAATTTTCAACCAAAATCACGAACGGACCCTGGGCCCACCCCAAAAATCCTTGGCTATAGCACACCTATTTGGCCCCAAAATGGCCCGTTCGCACCGCTTCGCCCGTTTGACCAACCAAACCACCCAGAAAACCAAAATAGCCCATACTACGCCGCTCTCCTTCTTTCTTCGGCCATCCCGATCAACTTTCGGCCAAAATCACGCCTGAACCCTGGGCCCATCCCAAAAATTGTAGGCTATAGCACATATATTTGGCTCCAAAATGGCATATTCATGTAGTTTCACCCGTTTAACCAACCAAACCACGCAGAAAACCAAAATGGCCCATACAAGGCCGCTCCCCCGCCTGTCTGGGGCAGCTCGATCGATTTTTGGCCAAACTCATGCTCGAACGATGGGCCCACCCTAAAAACCGTGGGCTATAGCACACCAGTTTGGCTCTAAAATGGTCCGTTCATGCAGTTTCGCCCGCTTAACCAAACAAACCAACCAGAAAACCAGAATGGCCAACACTAGGCCGCTCTCCAACCTGCCTGGGGTATCCCAGTCGACTTTTAGCAAAAATCACCCCCGGACCCTACGCCCACCTAAAAAATCATGGGCTATAGAACACCGAATCCCCAGCCTGCCTGAGGTAGCTTGGTCGATTTTTGGCTAAAATCAAGCCCGGATCCCGAGCCTACCCAAAAACCGTGGGCTATAGCACACCAATTTTTGCCCAAATTGACCCGTTCGTACCATTTTGCCTGTTTAACCAACAAACTACCCAGATAGCCAAAATGGCCTACACTAGGCTGCTCCCCATCCTTCCTGGAGAAGCACGATCGATTTTCATCCAAAATCAAACCCGTACCAAAGGTCCACCCCAAAAACCGTGGGCTATAGCACATCAATTTGGCCACAAAATGGCCAGTTCATGCCTTTTTGGCCGTTTAACCAACCAAACAACCCAGAAAACCAAAATGGCCAATACTAAGCTGCTCCCCAGCCTGCCTAGGGCAGCTCGATTAATTTTATACCAAAATCACGCTCGGACCCTGGGCCCACCCCAGAAACCATGGGCTATAGCACACCGATTTGGCGCAAAAATGACCTGTTCGTACTGTTTTGCCCGTTGGACTAACCAAATCGCCCAGAAAACCAAAATTAATTTTTGACCAAAATCACCCCAAGCAACCCGGTCGCGCCGTTTCGCTCGTTTGACCAACCAAACCACTTAGAAAACCAAACTGGCTCATACTAGGTCACTCCTAAACCTGCTTGGGGCAGCCTGATGTAATTTTGGCCAAAATCATGCCCGGACCCTGGAGCCACCCCAAAAACCGTGGGCTATAATGCACCACTTTTACCCCAAAATGGCCCGTTTAGGCCGTTTGACAAACCAAACCGCCCAGAAAACCAAAATATCCCAAATTAGGCCGTTCCCCAGCCTGCCTGGAGCAGCCCGGTCAATTTTCAACCAAAATTATGCTAGGACCCCGGGCTCAGCCCAAAAACCATGGGCTATAGCACACCGATTTAACCCCAAAATACCCCGTTCTCGCTGTTTTACCCGTTAGATCAACCAAACCACCCAGAAAAATAAAATGACCCATATTAGGCCGCTCCCCAGCCTGGTTGGGAAAGCCCAAAATATTTTTAACCAAAATCACGCCCGAACCCCTAGCCCACCCCAAACACTGTGGGCTATATCACAATAATTTGGCCCCAAAACTTCTCTTTTGCGCTGTTTCACCTGTTTGGCCAACCAAACCACCCATAAATCCAAAATGGCCCACACTAGGCTGCTCATAATCCTGCCTGGGGCAGCCCGATCGATTATTGGCCAAAATCATGCCCAGACCTCGGGCCCACCCAAAAAACTATGGGCTATAGAACACCAATTTGGCCTCAAAATGGCCCGTTCACATTGTTTTGTCCGTTTGACCAACCAAACCACCCAGAAAACCAAAATGGCCCAACCTAGGCCTCTCCTCAACTAGCCTCTGGTAGCCCGATCAATTTTTGGCCAAATAACGCTCGAACCCTGAGCCCATCCCAAAATTCAAGGCTATAGCATATCGATTTGGCCCAAAATGGACCGTTCGCATAGTTTCACTCGTTTGACCAGTTAAATTGTCCAGAAAATCAAAATAGCCCAAACTAGGCCGCTCCCCAGCCTACCTGGGGTAGCCCAGTCAATTTTTGGCCAAAATCACGCACGGACCCCAGGCCCATCCTAAAACCATGGGCTATAGTGATTATGCCCTAAAACGGCCCGTTCGGGTTGTTTCACACGTTTGACGAACCAAACTGCCTAGATAACTAAAATGGCCTATACTAGGCCACTCCCCAACCTGCCTGGGGCAACTGGGTTGATTTTTGGTCAAAATCAACCTCAAAACCCAAGCCCACCCCAAAAACCGTAGGCTAAAGCACATTGATTTGGCCCCAAAATGGCCCGTTCGTGTCGTATCACTAGTTTGACCAACCAAACCGCCCAGAAAACCAATATGGCCTACACTAGGCCGCTTCCTAACCTGCCTGGGGCAGCCCGGCTAATTTTTGAATAAAATTACACCAGAACTCCGGGCACCCCAAAAACCGTAGGATATAGCACACCGATTTGCCCCCAAAATGTCCCATTCGCGCCGTTTCTCCCGTTTGACCAACCAAACCGCCTAGAAAACCAAAATAGCCCACACTAGGCCTCTCCCCACCCTACCTAGGGAAGCCTAGTCAATTTTCAGCCAAAATCATGCTCGGACCCCATGCCCACCCCAAAAATCGTGGGCTATAGCATACCGATTTGGCCCCAAAATGGCCCGTTTGCACCGTTTCGCCCGTTTGACCAACCAAACTGTCCATAAAACCAAAATGGCCAAGATTAGGCCACTCCTCGGTGTTCCTGGAGCAGTTCGATCGATATCCGGCCAAAATTATGCTCGGAACCCGGTCACACCCTAAAAATCGTGGGCTATAGCATACCGATTTAACCTTAAAATAGCCCGTTCAAACAGTTTCATCCGTTTGACCAACCAAACCGCCCAGAAAACCAAAATGGCACACACTATGCCGCTCACCAGCCTGCCTGGGACAACCCAGTCAATTTTCGGCCAAAATCACGCTCGAACCCAGGTCCAACCCCAAAAATCGTAGGCGATAGCACACCTATTTGACCACAAAATGGCTAATTCACATCGTTTGACCAACCGAACCGGCCAGAAAAACAACATGGCCCACAATAGGCCACTCCACAGCCTACCTGGCACAACCCGATTGATTTTCAACTAAAATCACGCCCGGACCCCGGGCGTACCCCAAAAAATCATGGGATATAGCACACCGATTTGGCCCCAAAATGGCCCGTTCGTGCCGTTTTGCTTGTTTGACCAACCAAACTTCCCAGAAAGCTAAAATGGCCCACACTAGGCCTCTCTCCAGCCACCCTGGGGCAGCTCGATCAATATTTGACCAAAATCATGCCCGAACACCAGGCCCATCCCAAAATCTGAGGGCTATAGCACACAGATTTTACCCCAAAATGGCACATTCAAGCTATTTCGCTTGTTTGACCAACCAAACTGCCCAGCAAACCATAATGGCCCATACTAGGCCGCTCCTCAGCCTGCCTAGAGCAGCCCAATCAATTTTTGGCCAAAATCACGCTCAGAACCCGAGCCCACCCTAAAAACCGTGGGCTATATCACACATATTTTTCCCTAAACCACCTAGAAAACCATAATGGCCCACACTAGGCCGCTCCCAGCTTACCTAGGGTAACCCGATCAATTTTCGGCCAAAATCACGCCCGGACTCTGGGCCAACCCTAAAAACAGTGGGCTATAGAGCACACTAATTTGGCCCCAAAATGGCTCGTTTGTGCCGTATTTCCCGTCTGACCAACCCAATCGCCCAGAAAACAAAAATGGCCTACACTAGGCCACTTCACAGCCAGCCTAGCGCAGCCCGGATGATTTTCGGCGAAAATCATGCCTAGACCCCAGGTCCACCCTAAAAATCGTGGGATATAGCGTACCGATTTGGCCCCAAAATGGCCCGTTTGCACCATTTTGCCCATTTGACTAACCAAACTTCCCAGAAAACCAAAATGTCCTATACTAGGTCATTCCCTAGCCTACCTGGGCAGCCTAGTAAATTTTTAACCAAAATCACGCACGGACCCCGGGCCAACCCCAAAAATCCTTGGCTATAGCACACCTATTTGGCCCCAAGGACCAGTTCCCCAACAAAATAAAGGGTAAGTTGCTGCCAATAGGTGATGTTCCATTCCAAGTTCTGGAAAGAATCAACGATAATACTTACAAGATCAACTTGCCACCGGAATACCAAGTGCATAATACATTCAACGTGTGTGAACTCTCACGGATTGATACCATTGAAGATGAAGAACCTGTAAGTTTGAGGTCAAACTCCTCTCAATATGGAGAGGATGATACGGGTGTCACAAACTCTAGACCATTTACTAGAAGTTAAGCTCGGGAACTACAAAGGCTTTAAGGCGTGTTTATGAAAATGAACGCGGTTGAGCTTGTTGCAAACTCGCCCAAGGGAGTGTACGTATTAACATGTGGGGAATGACATTAGGGGCCCAAAATACACCCCCAAGGCTTCCTAAAACACTCGACACCCTCCCCTTTCATTAAGGGCAAAGGGGTCCTTTTGCCATCCGTTTTTTAAAGACTATTTAAGGTGTTTCTTTAGTCTTGTTCTCCTAGTTAGCTTATTTTGAAATCACTTTGTAACATTGAACACCGTATTTCCTCTCAAGAAGAGAGTAGACCACCAAACATTTTAAGCTTCACAAATGAAAGGTTCCACTTGTGTTGTGAGACGGCTAGAAACAAGAGTGCTTGAGTGAACCAAGTTCCTCTTGTGTTCCCGTAAGAACTTGGTGCTTGTTAATGTGATTTGTAGAGGTTTTAGGGTTTGATACACTCTTTAGCTGCTACATTTTATGTTCTCTTTGTGTCAAGTTATCTATCTCCTTATTTTTCAAGTTTGTGTGTATGTTGTTTCCATTTGATGTCTTATACGTGTGCACTATTTTTGTGAGTTGTGGACTGTTTTGAGCTCTTGTAGATACCGTTTGGTATAACTGCCTAGGGCAGCTCGGTCAATTTTTGACAAGGAGCATGACCAAACCTCGGGTCCACCCCAAAACCCATGGGCTATAGCACACTGATTTATCCCCAAAATAGCCCGTTCGTTTCGCCCATTTGACCAACCAAATCGCCCAGAAAACCCAAATGGCCTAGACTAGGACGCTCCCCAGTTAGGATGGGGAAGCCCAGACGATTTTCGGCCAAAATCACGCTCGGACTCCAGGCCAACCCCCAAAACCGTTGGCTATTGCATATGGATTTGGACCCAAAATGGCACGTTTGCGCCGTTTCGCCCGTTTGACCAACCAAATCGCCCAGAAAACCAAAATGGCTCACACTAGGCCGCTCCCAAGCCTACCTAGGGAAGCCCGGTCAATATTCGACCAAAATTATGCTTGGACACCGGGCCCACCTTAAAAACCATGGGCTTTAGCATACCGATTTAGCCCCTAAATGGCCTATTCGCGTGGTTTCGCCCTTTTGACCAACCAAACCACCCAGAAAACCAAAATGGACCACACTAGGCCACTCCACAACCTTCCTGGGGAAGCTCGATCAATTTTCAGCCAAAATCACGCCCGGAGACAGGGACTCACCCCAAAAACCGTGGGCTATAGAATACCGATTTGGCCCAAAAATGGCCCATTCCCGCTGTTTTGCCCGTTTGACCAACCAAACCGCCCAGAAAATCAAAATAGCCCACACTAGGCCGCTTCCCAACCTACCTGGGGCAGCCCGATCAATTTTTGGCCAAAATCACACGCGAACCCCAGGCCCACCCCAAAAACCGTGAGCTATAGCACACTGATTTGGACCCAAAATGGCCCGTTCATGCCATTTTGCCTTTTTGACCAACCAAACCGCCAAAAAAAATAGCCCACACTAGGCTGCTCCCCAACCTGCCTGGGGCAGTCCAGTCGATTTTTGGAAAAAATCATGCCCAGACCTCGAGCCCACCCCAAAAACCATGGGGTTTAGCACACCAATTTGGCCCAAAAATGGCCCGTTCACATCGTTTCTCCCGTTTGACCAACCAAACCGCCCGAAAAACCAAAATAGCCCATACTAGGCCGCTCCCCATCTTTCCTAGGGTAGCCCAGTTGATTTTCGGCAAAAATTACGCCCGAACCCCGAACCCACCCCAAACACCGTGGGCTGTAGCACACCGATTTGGCCACAAAATGGCCTGGTCGCACCATTTTGTCGTTTTGACCAACTAAACCGCGCAAAAAAACAAAATGGCCCATACTAGGCTGCTCCCCAGCTTGCCTGGGGAAGCCTGATCTATTTTTAGCCAAAATCACGCCTGAACCTCGGGCCCACTCCAAAAACCGTGGGCTATAGCACACCAATTTTGCCTAAAAATAGATCGTTCGCGCCGTTTCGCCCGTTTGATCAACCAAACCGGCCGAAAAAACAAAATAGCTCGCACTAGGCCGCTCCCCAGCCTGCCTGGGGAAGACCGATCGATTTTCGACAAAAATTATTTCCAAACCCCGGGGCCACCGCAAAAACCGTGGGCCATAGCACACCGATTTGGCCCAAAAATAGACCGCTCGCACCATTTCGCCCGTTTGACAAACCAAACCACCGAGAAAACCAAAATAGAGCCTGTCTGGGGAAGCACGTTCAATTTACGAGTAAAATCACACAAGACCCCAAGCCCATCCCAAAAAATGTGGGCTATTTCACATCGATTTTTCCCCAAAATGGCCCGTTCGCATTGTTTCGCCCGTTTGACCAACCAAACCGCCCAGAAAACTATAATGGACAACAATAGGCCGCTCCCCAGCCTGCCTGGGGCAGCCTGGTCAATTTTCGACTAAAATCACACCCGGACCCCAGGCCCACCCTAAAATCTGTGGGCTATAGGACACCGATTTGGCCCTAAAACGACCCGTTCTCACTATTTCACCCGTTTGACCCACCAAACCAGCCAAAAAATCAAAATGGCCAATACCAGGCCGCTCCCCTGCCTGCCTTGGGCATCCCAGTCAATTTTTATCCAAAATCATGCTCGAATCCCCGGTCTAACCCAAAAATCGTGGGTTATAGCACACGGATCTGGCCCCAAAATGGCCCTTTCGCGCTGTTTCGCTGGTTTGACCAACTAAACCACCCAGAAAACCAAAATGGCCCACACTAGGCCGCTCCCCAGCCTTCCTGGGGCAACCCAATCGATTTTCAGCCAAAATCACGCTCGGACCTCAGGCCCACCCCAAAAATCATGGGCTATAGTACACCGATTTGGCTCCAAAATGGCCAGTTCGCTTTGTTTCGCTAGTTTGGACAAGCAAAGAGCCCAGAAAACTAAAACGGCCCACACTTAGCTGCTCCCTAGCCTGCCTGGGGCAGCCCGATCGATTTTTGGCCTAAATCACGCCCATACCCCGAGCCCACCGCAAAATCCATGGGCTATAGCACATCGATTTGGCCCCAAAATAGTTCGTTTGCACCATTTCGCCCGTTTGACTAACCAAACCACCCACAAAATAAAAATGGCCCAAACTAGGTCGCTCCCCAGCCTACCTGGGGCAGCCCGATCAATTTTCTACAAAAATCATGCCCATACCATGAGCCCACCCCAAAAATGGTGGGCTATAGACATCGACTTGGGCCCAAAATGGCCCGTTCATGTTGTTTTGCCCGTTTGAACAACCAAACCACCTAGAAAACCAAAATGTCCCCCACTAGGTCACTCCTCAGCCTTCCTTGGGCAGCCCAATTGATTTTCGGCCAAAATCACACCCATACCCCAGTCCACCCAAAAAACCATGGGCTATAGCATATCAATTTAGTGCTAAAATGGTCCGTTCGCGCCGTTTCGATCGTTTGACCAACCAAACCACCCAGAAAACCAAAATGGCCCACAATAGGCCGCTCCGCAGCCTGCCTAGGGCTGCCCGATCAACTTTCAGCCATTAATATGCCCGAACCCCGAGCCCAACCCAAAAATCGTGGGCTATAGAAGATCAATTTGGCCCCAAAATTGCTCGTTTGACAAACCAAACAACCTAGAAAACCAAAATGGCCCAGACTAGACAGTTCCCCAGCCTACCTAGGGCAGCCCGATCGATTTTAAGCCAAAATTACGCCCTGACCCAGAGCCCACCCCAAAAACCGTGGGCAATAGCACACCAATTTGGCCCCCAAAACGTCTCATTCGCACCGTTTGACCAACCAAACCGCCCAAAAAAACAAAATAGCCCATCTAGGCCGCTCTCCAGCCTGCCTGGGGCAGCCCGATCGATTTTCATCCAAAATCACGCTCTAAACCCAGGCCCACCCCAAAAACCGTGGGCTATGGCATATCGATTTGGCCCCAAAATGGCTCGTTCACACTGTTTCGCTTGTTTGACCAATAAAACAGCCCCGAAAACCAAAATGGCCCATATTAGGCCTCTCCGCAGCCTACCAAGGGCAGTCCGGTCGATTTTCAGCCAAAATCACACCCGAACCCCAGGCCCACCCCAAAATCGTGGGCTAGCACACCGATTTGGCCCCATAATGGCCCCTTTATGTCATTTCGCCCGTTTGACCAAATAAATCGTCCAGAAATCCAAAATAGCGCACACTAGGTTGCTCCCCAGCTTGCCTGAAGCAGCCCAGTCGATTATCAGCCGAAATCATGCCCGAACCCCCGGCCCATCCTAAAAGCCGTGGGCTATAGCCCATCGATTTAACCCCAAAATGGCTCGTTCATACAGTTTCGCCCGTTTGACCAACCAAACCATCCAAAAATACAAAATGGCCCACACTAGGCCATTTCCCAGCCTGCCTGAGGCAGCCCGATCAATTTTTGGCCAAAATCACGATCGAACCTCGGGCTCACCCCAAAAACCCTGGGCTATAGCACATCAATTTGGCCCCAAAACAGACCATTCGCCCTGTTTCACCCGTTTGACCAAAAAAAATCCCAGAAAACCAAAATGGCCCATAGTAAGCCGCTCCCCAGCCTGCTTGGGGCAGCCCGATCGATTTTCGACCGAAATCACGCATGGACCCCAAGCCCACCTCAAAAACTGTGGGCTATAGCATACCGATTTGGCCCTAAAATGGCCCGTTCTCGTTGTTTCTCCCGTTTGACCAACCAAATAGCCCAAAAAACCAAAATGGCCCATATCAGACCGCTCCCCAACCTGCCTGGGGCAGTCAGGACGATTGTCGACCAAAATCATGCCATGACCCCGAGCCCACCCCAAAAACGGTGGGTAATAACACACCGATTTGGCCCCAAAATGGCTCGTTCGCGCCATTTGACCAACCAAACCGCCCTGAAAACCAAAATGGCCCACACTAGGCCGCTCCCCAGCCTGCCTGGGGCAGCCCAATCAATTTTCGACCAAAACCACGCTTGAAACCAAGGCTCACCCCAAAAATCGTGGGATATGGCACACCGATTTGGCCCCAAAATAGCCAGTTCGCGTCGTTTCACCTGTTTGGAAAACCAAATTGCCCAGAAAACCAAAATGGCCCACACTAGGCCACTTTGCAGCCTACCTGGGTAGCCCGATCAATTTTTAGCTAAAATCATGCCTGAACCCCGGACCCATCCTAAAAACTGTAGGCTATAGCACGCCGATTTGGCCTCAAAATGGCCCAATCACGCCGTTTAACCAGTTTGACCAAATAAACCGCCCTAAAAACCAAAATGGCCCACCCCAAATATCATGGTGATTTGGCCCCAAAATGGCCTATTTGAGCTGTTTCGCCTGTTTGATAAACCAAACCACCCAGAAAACCAAAATTGACCACACTAGGCCGTTTTCCTACCTTCCTGGGGCAGCCCGGTCAATTTTCAGCCAAAATCACGCTCGGACCTCGGGCCCACCCCAAAAATCATGCACTAAAGCGCACCAATTTTTCCCCAAAATGGCTCGTTCACGCCGTTTGACCAACCAAACCGCCCAGAAAATTGAAATGGCCCACACTATATCGCTCCCTAGCCTGCCTGGGCAACTCAGTCAATTTTCTGCCAAAATCACGCCTGGACCCTCGGCCTTCCCAAAAAATTATGGTCTAGCACACTGATTTGGCCACAAAAGATCTTGTTCGCGTCGTTTCGCCCGTTTGACCAACCGAACCGTCCAGAAAACCAAAATTGCCCACACTAGGCCACTCCGCAGCCTGCCTGGGGCAGCCCGATCAATTTTTGACCTAAATCATGCTCGGACCTCGTGCCCAACCCAAAAACCGTGGGCTATAGCACACCGATTTAGCCCCAAAATAGCCCATTCATGTTGTTTCGCCAGTTTGACCAATCAAATCTCCCAGAAAACCAAAATGGCCCACACTAGTCCGCTCCTCAGCCTAACTGGGCTGCCCGATCGATTTTTGGCCTAAATCACGCCCGAAACCTGGGCCCACCCCAAAAATCATGGGCTATAGCACACCGGTTTGGCCCTAAAATAGCCCATTCGCGCCATTTCACTCGTTTGACCAACCAAACCGCCCCTAAAACCTAAATAGCCCACACTGGGCCGCTCCCCAGCCTGTCTAGGGTAGCCTGGTCAATTTTTTGCCAAAATCATGCCTGGACCCCGAGCCCACCCCAAAAACCATAGGTTATAAGCACACCGATTTGGCCTGAAAATGGCCCATTCGCACCATTTTGAGCGTTTGACCACCGAAACCACCTCAAAAACCACAATGGCCCACACTAGGACGCTCTCCACCCTGTCTAGGGCAACTCGATCAATTTTCAACCAAAATCACGCCCGACCCTAGGGCTCACCCCCAAAAATAGTGGGTTGTAGAACACCAATTTTGCTCAAAAATGGCCTGTTCGCATTTTTTCACCCGTTTGACCACCCAAACCGCCCCGAAAACCATAAGGTCTCACACTAGGCCGTTCCCCAGTCTGCCTGGGGCAGCCGGATCAATTTTCAGCCAAAATCAAGCCCGGGCCCCGAGTCCATCCCAAAAACTGTGTGCTATAGCAACTGATTTAGCTCGAAAATGGCCCATTCACACCGTTTCGCCTATTTGAGCACCTAAACCACTCTGAAAATTGCAAAGGTCCGCACTAGGCCGCTCCCTGGCCTGCCTGGGGCGGCCCGGTTGATATTTGACAAAAATCACGCCTGACCCTTGGCCCACCCCAAAAACCATGAGCTATAGCACACCGATTTGGCCCAAATCGGCCCGTTCCCATCGTTTCACCCGTTTGACCACCCAAACCGCCCCAAAAACCACAAAGGCCCACACTAAGCCGCTCCTCAACCTGCCTGGGCCAGCTCAATCGATTTTTAGCCAAAATCACGCTCATCCCACGGGCCAACCCAAAAATCGTGGGCCATAGCATATCGATTTCACCCAAAAATGGCCCGTCTGCGCTGTTTCGCCAGTTTGACCACCCAAACCGCCCCGAAAACCATAAAGGCCCACACTAGGTCGTTCCTCAACCTGCCTGGGGCAGTCCGATCGATTTTCAGCCAAAATCACACCCAGCCCAAGGGTCCACCCCAAAAATCGAGGGCAATAGCACACTGATTTGGCTCAAAAATGGCCCATTCGCGTCGTTTCGCCCATTTGACAACCCAAACCGCCTCGAAAACCAAAAAGGCCCACACTAGGCCACTCCCCAGCCTTCCTGGTTTTTTGTGTTGGCTTGGGGTCCGGGTGTATTTTTGGCCAAAAATCGATCGACGATTCCAGGCGAGCTGTAGAAGCGAGTTAGGTGGGTCGGCGGGGCCGTTTGGATGCTCAAACGGGTGAAACGACCCAAACGAGCCATTTTTTGGCCAAATCGGTTGGTATTAGCCCCCGTTTGTTTAGGTGGATCCAGGGCCTGGGCGTGTTTTGTATCGAAAATAAACCGGCGGTCCCCAGGCAGGCTTCGAAGTAGGTG
Source organism: Capsicum annuum (assembly GCF_002878395.1). Taxonomy (NCBI): domain Eukaryota; kingdom Viridiplantae; phylum Streptophyta; class Magnoliopsida; order Solanales; family Solanaceae; genus Capsicum; species Capsicum annuum. The sequence goes on from NC_061116.1 coordinate 708,128, forward strand.
AAGGTGGGTCGGCGGGGTCTACAGGGTCGTCATAGTGGTCAAACGGGCTAAACGGCAGGAACGGATCATTTTCGGGCTAAATCGGTGAGTGTTAGCCCACGGTTGCTCGGGTGGCTCAGGGCCCGAGCATGTTTTAGGTTGAAAATCGATCGACGACCCCTAGGTGGGCTGTGGAGCGAGTGAGGGTGGGTCGTCAGGGTCGTTTGAGTGGTCAAACGGTGCGAACAAGCCATATTCGGGCCAAATTAGTGGATGTTAGCCCATGATTATTTGAGTGGGTCCGAACCCTGAATGTGTTTTGGGCCAAAAATCTACCTACGGCCCCTAAGCGGGCTGTGGAGCAAGTGAGGGTGGTTCGGCGGGGCTCGGCGAGGCGTTTCCATATCAAACTAGCAAAACAACAAGAATTGCGAGTTTTTTGCGACTTTCGGTGAGTGTTAGCCCACAGATCGATGGGTGGGTGCAGGCTTTGAAAAATATTTTGGATTGAACATCTTGAGTGATCCACTAACGGCTTATTAAATGGACCAAGTTGCTTTGGAGAGGTTAAGAGAGTTATTTTTCAAGTCAAACTAGCGAAACGATCGCAATTGCAAGTTTTTTGTGAATTTCGATAGGGAAAATCTTAATTTTGTCATATTCTCACTAACTTTGCAATGAATCTTCTTCCCATGATCAGATTGTACGATGGGGAGCTTCCGTCTGATCATTTCTTGAGTCATTCCTCTAAATCAATCCATGATGGCATGGTACGAGACTAGGGTTGGAGATAAAATACCGAAAATCAAATTACCAAATCGAACCAAAATACTTGGTAATTGGTATTTGGTATGGTATTTGAGAGTAAAATTTTAATATTTTGGTATTTGGGATTGCGTTTGGTACAAGATATTAATACCGTTTGGTATTTGGCATTTACCGAATATCGAATCTTTTATTTATTTATATATATATATATATATATATATATATACTAGTTTAGGTGTACACGCCTCGCGCGTGTAACTCACTTTATTGAATTCAAACGTCACACTAAATAGGATATTTGTTTAAATAATAAAGATGAATACAATAATTAAATTCAACATCTTTTGAAGAATTTAATTAATTAAACCTATCTTTTACCAAGAAAATTATCAAAGTTGATCGACATTCAGCTACCACATGTGAACTGCAACAAAAAATTATGATGATAGAGACATCAAAATAATTAAATTAAATTAAATTTTTACACAAAAAAAATTTCAAAGTCATCTGACGATTATCTACCATCTGTAAACTATAACAAATAATACGAAAATAGAGATATCAAAATAATACAACTAAACTTAACATTAACACAAAAAAAGCCTCAAAATAGAGATTTAAAAACAATACAATTAAACCTAATTTTTATCTAAAAAAATTCCTCTAAGCCGACCAGCATTCATTTACCACCTGTAAATTCATCTACGACCTGTAAATTACAATAAAATAATACAATAGTAATTACAAAGCTTCAATTTTGATGAAAATAATTCTTTTCTGAACGAAAATTTTAACCCTAAAGAATGACTTGAATGAAAACAAAGAAGATATATATACATACATGTTGAATTCTATTATGTTGACAAAAACAGTGAAGAAGTTAAGGGTTAGAAAATTAAGCATCAACCAATCTAGACATATAACTGAATCAAGTTAGAGTAGCATCAATCATATTTTCCCAAAAAGTAAATCGATTTCTTCTTTATTATTGTCTTAATAGAGTCCTATTTTAGGAGTATTTTTCTAATTGATCATTGAAAAATATTAATTGATTCTCCTTCCATATATTTTAGGAGTTTCATATATTTTAGGCGTCTAATTAATATAATGTAAATAATTAAATAATAAATTGAAGAAAATAGTGAAAAGACAGTTTTGTCTAAAGCAAGGTCTTTTAATGAAGGATAAAAAATTCAAATTACTATTCTAATAGTCTTCACACTATATATATATATATATATATATATATATATATTCGTAATAAGCAACAAAAAGAATACTAAATAGAATTTCTATCAACTATACTCTTTGAAATTTAAACGTACATTCGCACATTTCCAACATTAATATGGTATTACCAAATACCGTACCGAATCGAAATTTAATTTACCGATAACCAAATTACCGAACCGATATTTATAAGTACGGTATGTGGTATCTAAGTTCAAATACCAATTTCCGAATTACAGAACTCGAATTTTAAAAATACCGAACTGAATACTGAACTCCCACCCCTAGGTACGACCATGGTGAGACCCCACAATTGTGAAATGGGAAAAATAGCAAAAATAAAGGATTTGTTAAGGATTTCTTTGTAATTTTTTATGTGTAACACTGATGGATTAATGAAGGGATATGAGCCTCCGAATGAGTTTTTTTCGAAAATTCCTGCATCAGCTCATGACGACCAATTAAATAAAATGTGTTGCTTTGAAGAGGCTGACGGAGTTTTTTTTGGATCGCCACGGATACACACATAAGATTTGAGCGAAGCATAGTCTTGTGGATATCCCAAAAATGAAATAATCCTTGGTTCTTGTTTCGTGGTCAAGGACGGACACAGACAATTTGAACGGAAATAGAGTCGATCTGACATATCCTAGAAAACTCATAGGCTAACACACACAAAATACCAAATAATCCAAAATTACTATTTCTAGCTCATATGTTTTAATAAAAGTTACGCTCGCCTTTAGAAAACCACACACATCATTTAATAGATTGTCACAAACAGATACAACAGATTTGAGCAAAAATGGTCAGTCGAACATATCGCAAAAAATTCAAAGGCCAAACAAGTAACATTGACAAACAGGTATCAAAACTTTAAACCAGATCTCAAATTCATACAAGTAACATTGTCTTCATAACTCAAGACCAAAAAGGGAAGGGATAAAACATTCTAAACTGTCATACTAACAAGGACAAAAAGTAGGCGTAGCGTCAACCCACCTTACAATTCGTCATGCTCACTTCTTTGACTTCTTCGATCCCCTGCAAGGATATGTTCTACTCGTCAAATGCTGTTCTAACAAGGCCCTAGGAGAAAAAAAAGCTAATATATCGGCAGATGGACTTACTGGGCTGGCTGAGCTGGGGCAGCAGCGGCGGCTGGTGCTGCCGGTTGTACTGGCTTCTCTCCTCCTGGTCCCTGATAATTGGAACAGAAAAAATAAATAATTGTTAAACTGAGAGAATCAAGTTTCCTCAAGTGTCAAAGCCAATTTTTCTCTAGAAATTTTAATGAGCTTCAAATTATCACCTGAGCCAAACGCTCCTCCCGCCTAGCGAACTTCCTTTCTCGGCTTGCCTTGTTCTTTGCTCTCCTAGCCTCAAATTGGTCGGACAAGGTCTTCTCTCTAGCCTTCTCAGCCTTTGTCTTGTGGATATTTTCCATCAGCACACGCTTGTTCTTGAAGACATTACCCTTCACCTTCATGTACATGTCATGATACATGTGCTTGTCGATCTTCTTTGATTCCCTGTACTTGCGAAGCAAACGCCTGAGGACTCTCATTCTCCTCATCCAAAGCACCTTGGTAGGCAGTCTAGCCTCCCTGGTACCTTTGCGCTTACCTAAAAAAAAAAAAGAACAGATATCAGCTAACCGAGCAACACCAGCAATTGTCCATTAGTCATTACAAAGTCAAGGAAGAAATGAGCATCTTCTTTAGGTATGGAGTACCCAAAAAACTATTTAATTGGTCAAAAATCAAAGTGACACTATATTCAAAAAAAGCATGCATGTACTAAACAACTTACCAGAAAAAATAATACTACAAAGCATATGGGTTTAAATACCCTCGACTTCATCTTAATAGGCCTAGCTACATTTGATTGAAAATTAAGTTGTAAATAATTTTCCCAAAGTAGCTTATAATTTTGCAACTACTTTTAAAAACTGAAACCAAGTGCAATCTTAGAATGAGAAGTAATCAAACCTATTTTAAAGAATTGAACTAGGACATGTAAGAAAAGTTTGTACAATATAAGCTACAACCACAGTCAAGAGGAGGAGGTACCGTATCCAGAGTGACGGCCCTTCCTCTTGGCCTCCTTCATTCTGCGAGCACGAGATCTTGAGTGAATTTTGGTTGGTTTCCTGATGATGAAACCATCCTTCACCAATTTCCTGATGTTTTGACCTGGACCAAATGCATATGAAGAGATTAGAAGCAATTGTCAGAAACTACAGCAGTTAAGGCGTCATAATGACATGTGGAATGCAATAAAGATTACAAACGGCTTGCATAAGCTCACCATTATCCAGTAACGTTTACCAGCTACCAGTGGTTATATTACGGTGATGGTGTTGCATAATAAACATATTCAGTTCAATTACATTTTCCATCTCATGACAAAGATAACATCAAACGAGCAAACAAACGACAACTCCATCAGTATAACTTGTCACATATCCTATACACATCTGGCAATAACTTTAATACACTATACATCTAGTTTCAATCAGCTAACTGAACTACCAACCCTTCGGTTATCAGAAAGAATCAGAGCATAATTGATTACTCCTATCTGTTAACCTAGAGCAACCATCCTACTTAATCAAGCTTACGAGAACCAGCTATGTTTCCTAATCTCAAATCTAAGAATCACAACTCAAATCTGTCAGCATTTACATGTAAATAACAGAACATTAATATGCTGCTAGTCTCTTGAACTTTACATAAGGAGTATACTTCGTTGATAAAATAATACATTGATCAAATTCAAAACCAGTAAGTCATAACAGGTGAACTGATAATAACAGTAAAATAATCTAAGGTTCACTCGATCTAAACTAATCAAAATCAACTATACAAGGAGTATGAATGCTTCCTGAGGTGTGCATCACCTTTTACCAAGCCTAACATTGATCAAATTGCAAAACCAGAAGTCCAACAACAGGCTAATCCATGATAATAGTAAAATAATCTAACGTTCAACGCAGCTAAACTGATCAATAACTACTACATAAGGAGTATATTTTGCTGATAAAAGCCTAACATTGATCAAGTTCCAAACAGGAAGTCTAAGAAAAGGCAAATTGATAATAACAGTAAGACAATCTAGGTGACTAAGCTTCACTGGAACTAAACTGATCAATATCTACTACATAAGGACTATATTTCCTTGAAACAATTCTAACGTTGATCAAATTCCAAAAGGATAATAAAAGTGGCGTAAACTAAACCTCGCTGTATCTGAATTGTGACTAAAACATGCTACACAAGAATAAATCATAGAAAAAATTCTAACAATGATCAAATTCCAAAAGGATAATAAAAGTCACTGTATCTGAATTGTGACTAAAACTTGCTACACAAGAATATATCATAGAAACAATTCTAACATTGATCAAATTCCAAAACTATAAGCAAAACGATAACAAAAAGCAACAAAATCGAGGCCTCATTGGATCTACTCTGATCAAAAACCACTACATCGAGTATATTTTGTCGAAACAACTCTAACATTGATCAAATTCAAAACCTATATATATATACATATATATATATATATGCAAAACGATAATAAAAGTTAAATAATCTAGGTCAAATTGATTAAAATCGAAAAACACAAGGTATTTTACATATAAAGAAGAGATAACAGCAATGGCAAAATCGTAAAATCTGTACATACGAGAATTGGCCTCATTGGAGCTAATCTGATTAAAAAAAAAACACTACATAAAGAGTATACTTTTGTCGAAACAATTCTAACACTGATCAAATTCCAAACCTTTATGTGCGTGCCTGTGTGTATATACATAATCTAGGTCAAAATGATTAAAATCGAAAAATAAAAGCTAGTTTACATATAAAGAAGAGATAACAGGAATGGCAAAATCGTAAAATCGGTACATACGAGAATTAGCCATGGAAATTTCGATTCCTTCATTAGGATCAAGCCAAACTTTGCCTCTACATATGTATAACAAAAAGCAACAAAATCTAGGCCTCATTGGAGCTAATCTGATAAAAAAAACACTACATAAAGAATATATTTCCTCGAGACAGTTCTAACATTGATCAAATTACAAACCTATAAGCACATATAAACACACAAACACACACACACACACACATAAGCAAAACGATAATAAAAGTTACATAATCTAGGTCAAAATGACTAAAATCGAAAAAACAAAAGCTATTTTACATATAAAGGAGAGATAACAGGAATGGTAAAATCGGTACATACGAGAATTAGCCATGGAGATTTCATTGCCTTCATTAGGATCAAGCCAAACTTTGCCTCTTCCACACTTTAGTACACTCGCCGCCAGCCGCTTTTGGAGCTTCAACGACACCATTTTTGAAGGCTGCTGTGCTGCGTAACGAAGGAGAAATGAGAAGCTGCTGGGTGAGAAGGCTTTTATATCATGTGAATGATCTAGGGTTTTGGATTAAGGGGCTTATATGTCATTTTAGTTGATGGATGAATGGGCTGTAATAACTATTAGGCCCATTTAGGAAAAGAGACTGTCTTCGTTTGGGCCGAAGGTTCACAATGGGCCTCTCTATGATCTCGGAGTTTACGTAGCTCGACAGATCCAAAATCAAAAAATATATATATATTATGTATCTCGACAAACCCAAAATCAAATTAAATGTATTGGGAGCTTATTATGTATTTTTACAAAGACAATAAATGTATCTTCGCTGGATATACCGGGAGCTTATTATGCATCTTGACAAACCAAAACTCAGGATTTTCAATAATTGACCGATGCGCATCCCTAATTTTACAGGAAGTGGTTGTGGTTTTTTTCGTGGAGGTTATGGAAGGTAACCCGATATGATCGTGGACGTGGTCGTGGACATGGAGATTATAGAAGGTAACCAATATGCTTTTAAGAAGAAATATTATGGGCCTGTTTGAAAAGCCACCTGAAAAATGGATTTAAGTATAATTATAGAGTTTGACTAATTAATTATTTGTTTGGCTAAGTAATTACTTGGTTATAAGCAGGAAATAATATCCAAATTCTCACATAACTTA
>NC_061116.1:718156-722986 GCF_002878395.1 Capsicum annuum
ATGTAGGCTGAGAAGCAGCCTAGTATGGGCCATTTTGGTTTTCTAGGCAGTTTGGTTGGTCTAACGGGCGAAACGGCGCAAACAGGTTGTTTTGAGGCTAAATTGATATGCTATAGCCTATGATTTTTAGGGTGGGCCCAGGGTCCAAGCGAGATTTTGGACAAAAATCGATTGAGCAGCCCCAGGCAGGCTGGAGAGCAACCTCGTGTGGGCTATTTTGGTTTTCTGGGCAGTTTGGTTGGTTAAACGGGCAAAATGGTGCAAACGGGCCATTTTGGGGGTAAATCGGTGTGCTACAGCCCATGATTTTTGGGGTAGGCCAGGGTCCGGGCGTGATTTTAGCCAAAACTAGACCAAGATTCCCCAGGCAGGTTGGGGAGTAACCTAGTATGGGCCATTTTAGTTTTCTAGGCAGTTGGTTGGTCAAACAGGCGAAACGACAGGAACGGGCCATTCTGGGCCAAATGCATATGCTGTAGCCCACGGTTTTTGGGGTAGGTTTGGGTTTCGGACATGATTTTGGTTGAAAATATTTCGGGCTACCCCAGGTAGGCTGGGAAGCGCCCTAATATGGGCTATATTTATTTTCTGGGCAGTTTGGTTAGTCAAACTAGCAAAACGGTGTGAACGAACCATTTAAGGGCAAAATCGGTGTGTTATCGCCCATGGTTTTTGTGGTGGACTCGGGGTCCGGGCGTGATTTTTGTCAAAAATTGATTGAGCTGCCTCAGGCAGGCTAAGAAGCGGCCTAATATAGGCCATTTTTGTTTTTTGGCGGTTTGGTAGGTCAAATGTGCGAAACGACATGAATGGGCCATTTTGGGGCCATGTCAGTGTGTTATAGCCCACGGTTTTTGGGGTGGGCACAGGGTCGAAGCGTGATTGTGGTTAAAAATCAACCGAGCTTCCCTAGGTAAAATGGGGAGCGGCCCAGTATGGGCCATTTTAGTGTTCTGGACAGTTTGGTTGGCCAAACGGGTGAAACAGCACAAATGGGCCATTTTTAGGCCAAATCGGTATGCTTAGCCCATGATTTTTCGGGTGGGCTCAGGGTTTGGGCATGATTTAGGTGAAAAGTCAATTATGCTACCCCAGGCAGGCTGGGGAGCAGCCTTGTTTTGGCTATTTTGGTTTTCTTGGCGGTTTGGTTGGTCAAAGGGACAAAACAGTGTGAACGGGCCATTTTGGGGCCAAATTAGTGTGCTATAGCTCACAGTTTTTGGGGTGGGTCGGGGGTTCGAACGTGATTTTTGTTGAAAATCAATCGGGCTGCCCCAGGCAGCTGGGGAGCACCATAGTGTGGGCCATTTTATTTTTCGGGCAGTTTGGTTGGTCAAACAGGCAAAATAGCGCAAACGAGCCATTTTAGGGCCAAATCAGTGTGCTATAACCTACGGTTTTTGGGGTAAGCTCGAGGTTTGGGAGTGATTTTTGCTGAAAATTGATCGGGCTGCCCTATGCAGGCTGATGAGCGGCCTAGTATGGGCCATTTTGGTTTTCTAGGCAGTTTGGTTGGTCTAACGGGCGAAACGGCGCAAATAGGTTGTTTTGAGGCCAAATCGATGTGCTATTGACCATGATTTTTAGGGTGGGCCCAGGGTCCAAGAGAGATTTTAACCAAAAATCACAGCCCCAGTCAGGACAGAGAGCGGCCTCGTGTGGGCCATTTTAGTTTTCTGGGAAGTTTGGTTGGTTAAACGGGCAAAATGGTGCAAACGGGCCATTTTGGGGGTAAATCGGTGTGCTACAGCCCATGATTTTTGGGGTAGGCCAAGGTCCGGGTGTGATTTTGGCCAAAACTAGACCAAACTTCTCCAGGCAGGTTGGGGAGTGACCTAGTGTGGGCCATTTTAGTTTTCTGGGCGGTTTGGTTGGTCAAACAGGCGAAACGGCAGGAATGGGCCATTTTGGGCCAAATGCATGTGCTGTAGCACAGTTTTTGGGGTAGGTTTGGGGTCCGAACATAAATTTGGTCAAAAATCTTTTGGGCTACCCCAAGCAGGCAAGAGAGTGATCTAGTATGGGTTATTTTAGATTTTTGGGTGGTTCGGATAGTCAAATGGGTGAAACGGTACAAACAGGACATTTTGGGGCACAATCGGTGAGCTTTAGCCTACGATTGTTGGAGTGGGCACGGGGTCCAAGCATGAATTTTGCTAAAAATTGACTAGGATGCCCCAAGAAAGCTTGGGAGCGGCCTAGTGTGGGCCATTTTAGTTTTTTGGGTAGTTTGGCTATTCAAACGGGCAAAACAGCGTAACAGGCCATTTTAGGGCCAAATCGGTGTGCTATAGCCCTCAGTTTTTGGGGTAGGCAGGGTTTCGGGCGTGAATTTGGTTGAAAATAGACCGAACTACCCTAGGAAGGGTAAAGAGCGGCCTCGTTTGGGCCATTTTGTGTTTTGGGGAGGTTTAGTTGGTCAAAGGGCTGAAACAGCGAGAATAGGCTATTTTGGGGCCAAATCGGTGTGCTATAGCTCATGGATTTTAGGGTGGGCCAAGGGTCCAGCCGTAATTTTTGCCAACAATAGACCGGTTTACCCCAGGTAGGATGATATGGGCTATTTTAGTTTTTTGGGCGATTTGGTTAGTCAAATTGGCAAAACAGCGCGAACGAGCCATTTTGGGGCCAAATCGTTATGCTATAGCCCATGGTTTTTAGGGTAGGCCCGTGGTCCGAGTGTGATTTTTGCCAACGATCGATCAAGCTAGCCCAGGCAGGATGGGGAGTGGCCTAATATAGGCCAATTTGGTTTTCTGGGCAGTTTGGTTTGTGAAATTGGTGAAACGATGTGAACGGGCCATTTTAGGGCTAAATTGGTGTGCTATAGCCTATATTTTTAGGGGTGGGCCCGGGGTTCGAGCGTGATTTTAGCTAAAAATCTATCGGGCTTCCCCAGGCAGGCTTAGGAGCGGCCTAGTATGGGTTATTTTTGTTATCTGGGTGGTTTGGTTGGTCAAACAGGCGAAAAGGCACGAAGGGGCCATTTTAGGGCTAAATCGATGTGCTACACTCACGATTTTTGGGGTGGGCCCAGGGTTCGGGCGTGATTTTGGCCAAAAATCGACCGGGATGCCCCAGGTAGGTTGGGGAGTAGCCTTGTGTGGGCTATTTTGACTTTCTAGGCTGTTTACTTGGTCAAACGGGCAAAACAGACTAAACGAGCCATTTTAACGTCGAATTGGTGAGCTTAGCCCACAATTTTTGGGGTGGGCCAGAGGTTCGGGAGCAATTTTTGCCAAAAATTAATAGGGTTGACCTAAGAAGGCTAGGGAGTGGCCTAGTAAGAGCCATTGTGGTTTACTGGACGGTTTGGTTGGTCAAACGGGCAAAACGGCACGAACGGGCCATTTTGGGGCCAAATTGGTGTGCTATATTCCATAATTTTTGGGTTGGGCCTGGGGTTCGGGCGTAATTTTTACAAAAAATTAACCGGGCTACCCCAGGAAGTCTGGGGAGCATCCTAGTTTGGGCCATTTTGGTTTTATGGGCGATTTGGTTGGTCAAACGGACGAAATGAGGCAAACGGGCCATTTTGAGGCCAAATTGGTGTGCTATAGCCCACGGTTTTTGGGGTGGGCCAGGGTCCCGAGCACGATTTTGGGCAAAAATCAACCGGGCTACCCCAGGCAGGCTGGGGAGCGGCTTAGTGTGGGCTATTTTAGTTTTCTAGGTAGTTTGACTAGTTAAACAAGCGAAACGGTGCAAACGGGACATTTTGGGGCTAAAGTCATGTCCTATAGCCTACGGTTTTTGGGGTGGGCCCGGGGTCGGGCATGATTTATGTGAAAAATCAATCGGGCTGCCCCAGGCAGGCTGAGGAGCGGCCTACTGTGGGCCATTTTGGTTTTCTGGGCGATTTGGCTGGTCAAACGGGCGAAACGGCACACACAGGCTATTTTGGGGCCAAATTAGTGTGCTATAGCCCATGGTTTTGGGGTGGGCTCGGGATTCGGGTGTAATTATTACCAAAAATCAATGGGGCTACCCCAGGAAGGCTGGGTAGTAGCCTAGTGTAGGCCATTTCGGTTTTATGGGCGGTTTGGTTGGTCAAACGGGCAAAACGGCAGGAACAGACCATTTTGGGGACAAATTGGTATGCTATAACCGACGGTTTCTGGGGTAGGCCCGGGGTTCGGGTGTGATTTTGGCCGAGAATTGACTGAGCTGGCCCAAGCAGGCTGAGGAGCGGCGTAGTCTGGGCTATTTTGGTTTTCTAGGTTGTTTGGTTGGTAAAATGGGAGAAATGACGTGAACAGGATATTTTGAGGGCAAATTGATGTGCTATAGCCCACGTTATTTAGGGTGGGCCAGGGGTTCAGGCGTGATTTTGCCAAAAATTGACCAGGCTTCTGTAGTTTGGTTAGAAAATGCCCTAGTATGGGTAAATTTTGGTTTTTAAGGTAGTTTGGTTGGTCAAACGAGTGAAACAGGGAGAATGGGGCCAAATCGGTGTGGTATAGCCCTCGATTTTTGGGGTGGGCATGGTTCCGGGCGTGATTTTGGCTGAAAATTTACCGACCTTCCCCAGGCAGGTTTTAGAGCGGCCTAGTGTGGGCTACTTTAGTTTTCTAGGCGGTTTGGTTGGTAAAATGGGCTAAATGGGGCGAACGGACTATTTTTAGGTGAAGTCGGTGTGCTATATAGCCCACAGTTTTTAGGGTGGGCCAGGGATCCAAGCATTAATTTCGCCAAAAGTTAACTGAGCCATTTAGATTTTCTGGGTGGTTTGGCTGGTCAAACGGGCGAAATGGAAGAAACGAGCAATTTTGAAGGAAAATCGATTTGCTATAACCCACGATTTTTGGTGTGAGCCAAGGCTTCGGGCGT
>NC_061116.1:725986-753120 GCF_002878395.1 Capsicum annuum
CCAGACTTACAGAAGGGAGAGGAGGGCTGGCTCCGGATCTGTCAGCAAATTGCCAGCTGTCTTTTCCTTGTCCGTTTAGAGTACCACCACCTGTCACAGTAACACCCTCCACTTTTTCAATGATTAGCCATGCAGCACGTGAGTACAAACTTATGTCTTTATTTGACATTAGTGTCCCTTGAATTTCTAAAATAAGGGGCTTAGGACATTTGCATGGTCCTTGGAAAATAGTTTCTCCTGTAGTGAATGTCCCTGGTGGAACAACAACTTTTGCTGGTCCTGTTGATTGACAAGCTGCTTTCCATGCTGCTATAAATCCCTACAAGTACCAAAGTAAATTCATTTTAGTTGGTGGAGCCAGGATTTCTGCCGAGAGGGTTCAAAATTTGAAGACCGAAGTGGGTTCAACATCTACAATATATACATAAAATCATTTTAATCATATATTAATAGTATAATTTTCCATCAAAGGAGGGTTCGAACGAACCCCCTATTACTAGGCTGGCTCCGGCATTGCATGAAAGGAAGCCTTGAAGTAACTGTAAAGTTTTCGTTATGCATGTGATTATAGAGAGTCATGAGTTCATGTCGTTGAAAACAGACTCTTGCAGAAATGATGCGGAGTAATGTTTACAATAGATCCTTGTGGTTCGAAAAGCACAAGTTTTAAGATGTGAAAACAGAGTCTTGCAGAAATACAAGTAAATTCATTTTTGCTTCACTCCTATATAAGTTTATCTGAAGGAAAACCTTGAAGTAATTATAAAGCTTTCGTTATGCATGTGATTAGAGAGTCACGACGAGTTCAAGCCGTGGAAACGGACTCTTGCAGAAATGATGCGGGGTAATGTTTATAATAGACCCTTGTGGTCCGAATGTGAAAATAGAGTCTTGCAGAAATTTGGAATAAGATTGCGTACAATTGACTCTTATAATCCGGTCCTTCCTCGTCGAACTGCCATTTTTTCTTTTGCCCTTCTTATAAGTAATTTATTTGTCTCTAAAATCTTCAAACCAAATTAAATACTAAGTAGTTATCTAATAAAATGCAACTTATTATTATGAATATGCATATAAAGTCCTAAAGATTTATTTAAATGGATTTTTGACCAGGCTCAATTAATTGAATCTCCTTCATCAAAAAATTAAGATATGCAAATAAGATAAAAATAAAACTCTCTTTTGTGTTTGCATGTATATATAACTCATTGAATTCTTTTAATATAACGAGAGAGAAAAAACTTCTAGTGTAGCTACAAAAGTGATTCAAGAATTATTTCACGTTGTTGGTTCAAATTCCAGTACGACATGCATACTTTTGGATCCCCTTGTTAGAATTCTTGATCTGGCTTATATGGGACATGCACCACCTAAGTATGTAACAAAAGACACACACACACACACACACACATATATATATATATATATATATATATATATATATATTCAAGAATTATTTCACGTTGTTGGTTCAAATTCCAGTATGACATGCATACTTTTGGATCCCCTTGTTAGAATTCTTGATTTAGCTTATACGGGACATGCACCACCTAAGTATGTAACGAAACACACATACACACACATATATATATATAAAAGTGATTCAAGAATTATTTCACGTTGCTGGTTCAAATTCCAATATGACATGCATACTTTTGGATCCCCATGTTAGAATTCTTGATCTGGCTTATATGGGATATGCACCACCTAAGTACGTAACAAAACACGCACACATCTCTCTCTATATATAGGTATGTAACAAAACATACACACATTGTCATATAAAATAGTGAATATAAGGGGCTATAGGGGCGAAGGTAGAAACTCAGATACAGATTCGAGCCTTACCATAGTGCTATCACCTCCCTCAGGTTTCGCTCCATGCTTGGTAACATCAAAAACAGTACTCTCTGCCTCCAAAAGGCCACGACGCGAACCAAAAGTTGCAGAATCTGCAACTTTTGATGAGAAAATGGCTATACCAAAAAGGAAAATCAATCCAACATTATTGATTTGTAATTTTGGAATAGCCATTGTGCTTGTGGCCGATTTTGGATAATGAAAAGAAAAGAAAAGAAAAAAGAAAAGTATACAAATTAAAGAAGGAAATGAATGCCTTATGAATAGATATGAACATATCCATTGCCATTATATATTAGTTTTCTTACACCATAAGAAAATTATTGGCTAATGTTTAGTTTGTTTTATTTTTGTTTGTACGTTATTACCTTAATTGTAGTTAAGTTGTGTTCAGATTTAATTTTAGATTTAGAAGTTCACCATAAATTATCAACAGAAAATAATACACGTGGCGTTTAGAAGTTAGGTCTTTTGTAAATATAATTTAATTTTTTATTTAAATCATATAATAAAATTAATTCTTTTAATGTACGGCTCGCTAAAAGGGGAGCTGACGTTTTCTATCAGAAATTTCTCTATTTTTAAGGTACGAACATACATCTAATATTAGGATATGTGACACCCCTACAAGTGGCAGCTTCCCATAGCACGTTCATTTTTATCGTAGATTTTTAAAAGTTATTGCATATATAATTAAATAATTTATAATTTATTTATGATAAGATTAAATTTATATTGTCACTCTACATTTATTGATATTAACTTCTTCGAGAAATCAAGGGTGGCTCAAGGATAAGACTAGTGAACCGTTTGCTTTAAGCCTTAAAATAAGACTAAAATTAACCGTCTGCTTTAGGCCTTAAAATAAGCCTAAAATTAATAGTAAATTTTATGTTGTTAGTTTCACTTGAAATAATAATGAAGATTGTGAAATGCGTTTAAAAAAATTATCCTAAAAAATACAAAAAGAAAGAGATACCTAATTTTTATTCGAAATATTTTAGAACTTCGAATTAAATAACTCAAACTTCATATTAATAATTAATGTTTTAACAACAACATTCAAGTTAATGTATTGCAAACAAATAGCTATAACATCTTATTAACTAGAATGAATCTCTCTTTTATTAAAAGTCATATTATATGTGAAGTTAAAGGTTATGTATATTTTAAAATATTACATCAAAAATAACTAATATACAACAACAAAAAATTACTCTAAATTATTAATATATCTCAGGCCTGTTAATTAAGTTTGGCTTTAGGCGTATAATTTTATTGAGACAGTCTTGCAAGAAATGAATACTAGATATCAAATTTCTTGGTATATATTTAGTAAAACAAGCTAATTATAATATTTTAAAATTGGTATGAAAAATATTGGCGAAAAAGGTTAAATTTATCCCTCTACTCTAAAAAATTAGTTAAATATATCTTTCGTCATACTTTTGGATTAAATTTACCCTAGTTGTCATACTTTGGGGCCAAATTTACCCCTTTACTTTGAAAAATTAGCTGAACATATCCTTCGTCATATTTTGGGTCAAATTTACCTTGATGTCATACTTTGGGTCAAATTTACCCTCGTTGTTTAGAAACTTTTCATATGTACCCTTTCTTAATAAAAAAAACTCAAATCAACGTTAAATACTCTATTTATGAAAAATAAAATATACCTTAATCTAACCTGTCCGATCAGACCTGATCCACAAAAAAGATACAAATAAATATATCCTTCAGTTCTATTGGTCCAACAAGATTAAGTCACTTGATATTTATCAGTGCATAGCTCATGAAAAATTGATTTGCATCAGTGCAAACACAAAAAAAAAATATCCCTCTCTCAGTCCATGGATTTGCATCAATGCAGAGCTCATGAAGAATGACATTTGAAGGTCAAATGCAATAGATTGGGCCTATTGAATATTTCTTCGGATGATTGAGTTAAGAGGTCTTTCTATGTGTCAATCGTGACATCTCTTCATTCATACATCTTTTATTTGCAATTTAGATTTATACAATTTTTTTACCATGTCATTTGCTCAGAAAATTTATTCACTGATTCTATAATCTAGATGCATATAGAATTGCATACCAAATTTTAAAATTTGAACATAATCGAACAAGAGCAGAGTTTGTAATAGACATTTTTTCTGGTTTCATGCTTACATTTTGTTCATTCGTAAAAACCCACCAACGTTGCACATTGAAAGAGAAGTATTTTTGTTCGTTGGAAAAATTCGACCAACAAAATTGAGGGAGAAATATATTTGTTTATGTATTTTTTGTGGGTTAGATCGGACAAATTAGATTAGAGTGTGATTTATTTTTTAAAAAAATGAGCAATTTAACATTGATTTGAGTTTTTCTGTTAAATAAAGGGTACAAGTGAAAAGTTTCTTCACAATGAGGGTAAATATGACCCCAAAATATAAAATCGAGGGTAAATTTGACTCTAAAGTATGACAAACGATATATTTAGCTAATTTTCTAAAGTAGAGGGGTAAATTTGACACCAAAATATGACAACGAGGGCAAATTTGATCCAAACTATGACGAATGATATATTTAACCAATTTTTCAAAATAGAGGGACAAATTTGATACCAAACTGGTGATTGTTGCAATTGTTTATATATATGTTACACCATTCAACATGAAATACATAAGTTTGCCAACAAACTCATTTAAAATTACCTTTAAGATGATGTGAAAAATATTCGGAGATAAATAAATACAAGCAATAAATAGACTGGTGGTGATTGTTGCGACTGTTGTCATGCGACATGCACCATACAACTTGAAATAAATTGGTCTGCCAACAAATTCATTCTGATATTATTTTTTTATTTATGACCATATACTTCTTATATTGCCTCTCAGCACCCACTAACTTTATAAAATTCTGAATCTGCCTCGTTTTGCATCACTAGGAAGTTAAGCCGGTATAAAATGGCACCCCGATAGCCGGTATCCACTCACCGCCCTGTATGAAACTCCCAACCGTGAACTGACTCGCCTCGGTAGAGCTATTGATGACCCGGTACCCGGGCCATTTCACTCTACCTTCAGTATTTGAACCGGGTCCCCGGTTCAAATACTCTCCATAATAAAGTGTCTTCAATGCAAAATCACCATTCCATTCCAACCAACCAGCAGGATCAATTAAACTATCAATGTTGGACAAGAGATATACAGTTCTTGAATATTCTTTCCATGGTCTACCTAGGTAATTCTTGAATGATGATAGTACAGGAACTAAGTCTGATGCTGCTGCTACTTTGCAATTCAAGATTGATATTCCTGTATTTTGATTTGGATCCACTCTTCCTTGTGCTGTGAAGATGTTTTTCTGATTCGGGTCGGGTTTACGAGCGTATAAATTGCAGTTCTGGAAAACAACAGCTGCATTACCTGTTAAGATCGAAGTAATCAGTTGTCATATACAATGAAAATACATTGATAAGAGACATAAAAATTTAGCGTGGTTCAATGAATCGACCTGCATCCATTAGCATATATGAGTAATCCATTGTATAAGAGAAAACTTTATATAGGATAATGTACTTGAACGATGATAAATCATATGTAAAACAAACTGTGGTTCAATTAATTGACCTACATGCATGCACATGCAAATATAAGCAATCCACTTATATGTTAGGATCGAAGTAATCAGTTGTCATATAGAAGCTAATAACATTCTAGAACAATAATAATACATTGAAGGAGACATATAAATTTAGCATGGTTCAATGAATCGACCTGCATGCACTAGCATATATGAGTAATCCGTTGTATAAAAACGGATTGTATATACGTGAGAGAAAACTTTATATAGGATAATATACTTGAACGATGATAAATCATATGTAAAACAAACTGTGGTTCAATTAATTGACCTACATGCATGCACATGCAAATATAAGCAATCCACTTATCTGTTAGGATCGAAGTAATCAATTGTCATATAGAAGCTAATAACATACTTGAACAATGATAATACATTGAAGGAGACAAAAATTTAGCGTGGTTCAATGAATCGACCTGCATGCGTTAGCATATCTGAGCAATCCATTGTATAAAAGAGGGTGTAATACATGCATGAGAGAAAACTTTATATAGGATAATATACATAAAATTAAACAAATTGTGGTTTGACTGATTGACCTACATGCACAAGCAAAGATAAGCAATCCACTATATAAAAGAGAATTTTATAAACGTTCTAGCAATGTTGCTTTGTTGGCTATCCACTATATTCGCGATAGCCAACAAAGCTACATTGCTAGAACTAATAGTATCTGTATTTACCAAATATCGTGTATTGTCTGAATAACTTAAACTTTTAGATGAGACAATCACACAGTTCAGAATGTTACAGAAATTGAAGTTGACTACATCGCGTTCGCAATAAAATTGTCGAAGGGAGTGGACATAGAGTGTGTCATGATAGTCAACAAAGCTACATTGCTAGAACTAATACTATGTATTTACCAAATATCGTGTATTTTCTAAATGACATAAATTTTTAGATGAGACAATCACAGAGTTCAAAATGTTACCGAAAATGAAGTCGACCGTTCCATAGACGTCGCAATCGCGATAGAATTGTCTAAGGGAGTGGACATAGAGTGTGTCTAGCCAACAAAGCTACATTGCTAGAACTAACAGTATCTGTATTTACCAAATATCGTGTATTTTCTGAATGACATAAACTTTTAGATGAGACAATCACAGAGTTCAGAATGTTACCGAAAATGAAGTCGACCGTTCCATAGACGTCGCAATCGCGATAGAATTGTCGAAGAGAGTGGACATAGAGTGTGTCTTGATAGCCAACAAAGCTACATTGGTAGAAGGCAGAGAAGTCTGAGCCACTCCTTAGAGCCACAGCTTGGTGCTTGCTAGGGCCAGCATAGTTCTCAAATGTAATGCCCCTTGCTAGAAATCCATTTCCCACCACAGCTACAATTAAAAAAGAAAAGACATTAACTTCTATAATAATATTGATGGAGAATACTGGAGTAATTGGTAAAGTTGTTTTCATGTGATCGGAAGGTCAGGGGTTTAAGTCGTGTGGAAACAACCTCTGGCGGCAATGCAAAGTAACTCGTGTGGAAACAGCCTCTGACGGCAATGCAAAGTAAGGTTGCGTACAATTCACCGGTCTTGTGGTCCGATCCTTTTCTGAACATAGAGGGAGTTATAATGGAAAACCCTGGAGTATCTGATAAAGTTGTTGTCACGTGTAATCAGAAGGTCACAGGTTCAAGTAGTGAAAACAGACTCTGACAACAATGCAAAGTAAGGTTGCATACAATTGACTCTTGTGGTTCGGTCCTTTTGCGAACCTTGCACATAGAAGGAGTTATAATGGAGAACCCTTGGAGTAACTGTTAAAGTTGTTGTCATGCGATCAGAAGGTCAGGGGTTCAAGTCGTGTGGAAATAGCCTCTGACAACCATGCAAAGTAAGGTTGCGCACAATTGACCGGCCTTATGGTTCGGTCCTTTTACAGCCTTGCATAGAACGGGAGTTATAATGAAGAACCCCGGAGCAACTGGTGAAGTTGTTGTCATGTGATCAGAAGGTCACGAGTTCAATCAATGGAACTTTGCACTTAGCTGGACTGGTAAAGTTGTTGTGATGCGATCAAGAGGTTACGGGTTCACGCCGTGGAAACAACCTCTAACAGCAATGCAAAGTAAGTCTGCGTACAATTGACCAGCCTTTTTGGTCCTTTTTCACATAGTGCACATAGCGGAAGTTATAAGGATGAACCCCGGAGTAACTGCTAAAATTGTTGTCATGTGATCAGGAGGTCACGAGTTCAACCCGTGAAAACAGCCTCTGATGGCGATGCAAAGTAAGACATTGACTCTGGTGATCTGATCCTTTTTCAAACCTTGTACATAACGGGAGTTATAATATACCACGTTGCTCTTTCTTATTAGAATAATATAATATGTCACCGGCCAGCATGTGGACAAATTTTCCATCTTTTTATAAATCTATATTATTAAAATTAATGTATGGTATTTTATATTTATAACGAAAGACTAGATTCTTTTAGACAAAAAAAAAAAAAAAATGCTAATTATCTTTGTCATATATGGACACTGACCTATGTTGTCTTATATAATTGCATGTATATAAATTCGAATAACTTCAATACCACTAATCAAGGGATCAATTCTAAAGCTACATCATTTTTTTAATTCGGTTGATATTTATATTAAAAAAAATTTCTATTTGAATTCGCGTTGTGTAAACTTTTTAAAGGAAAAATATTCCTTATCATAATTTTTCATATCTAAAATTTAAACTGGAGATCTAAAATATTAAATTATATCTCATTTGTAATCTTTATCTTACCTCCGCCTCTAGATTTATACGTACAAGAAAAAAGGACAGTTTGGTGTCTAAGCCTCTGATTGAATGTACTAGGTACGGAATCTTAGTCCCAAGAGTTCTGCAGTCAACTTAGTTAATAAAGGTGGGTAGTACTCAAAGACTGACTTTCAAAAGACAGCTATATTAATCACGACGTTTTTAAAGATTGGAGAGCCTACACGCTATACTTTCGTTTCAAAAAGATTGATATTAGCATTACACTCGCTTAGGTGCTAAAGGTAGATACGTAAATCACTTAGTCCTTGAACTAGCGATAGAGCCTATTAATCAAATTCAAACTAAAGCTCATGTTATTTGCGGGGTTCAAAAAAGATTGAATCATAAGAATTTATTATACACAATGTTATCTTATATTTTGATAAAAGATTATTTTCACGGCTCGAACCAGTGAAAAGATATTACATGTATAAGATAGGACTATATATTAATGTGTGGTGGGATCTTTTTTTTTTTTTTTTTTTTTTTTTGATAAAAGGGGGAATATGGGACCAAGAAATTAATAATTGGATAGGTCATTTTCAAATATCCAACATAATATCTACACCTAATTGGCTATGAGTTATGACTATAAGAACTTATTGCTAGGGTCAAGAGTCAATTATTAATGAGTGCTTTTTTTAAGAAAACATTTTTGAATTTTCTAATCGATTCAAATTATATCACATAAATTATAATCGTTAAAATAGTACGCTACCGTCTTTCCAATTTAAGCCCCGAATTCTTAACTTATTATATATTTATGACTTATTCACGATTGATAGTTCAGATAAAATAGTCATACACCTGATAATTCAGGTTCAGATAATTGCTCACCTTTAATAATATTATATTAAATTTTCAATTATTTATTTTGTATAATTAAATTTGAATTTTTTCAATCATTGTATATTACAAGTCTTGTTTTTCCACACCGACATAATCAATCAATTTTTTCATAACCCTACATGTTTTATGTTAATACCTCATGTCAAGATCTTTCACTATCTTTTTAATATATAGTTCATAATTTGAAATATTTGGCAATATAAATATCTACAATATAATATCTCATGTCATGAATAACCTATTCAAAGCTAAGTTGTTCAGACTTTTCAAAAATGTTACCGCACCAGTATTGGATCCTTCAGAAATACATTACTTTTGAAGGATCCAACACACACTCGAAAATATTTTTGAAGAGTCCGAGCAACTTCAATTAAAAGAGAACCACTTCTTATCATGATTTTAACTTGAACTCGAGATTTTTTATTATGGATGAAGAAATCGTATTCATCCTGCCACAATATAATGCCGATGATGATTTTATCTTGAACTCGATGATGATTTTAAATCGTATTCATCCTGCCACTTCTTATCATAATTTTAACTTGAACTCGAGATTTTTTATTATGGATAAAGAAATCGTATTCATCCTGTCACGATATAATACCGATGAACTTTACGGTTAAAAAACTACACTATATATAGCATAATTTGGGTTGTTAAAGATATGACATTTGGGTCTAACTCACCACCTACTCTAACAGCTCCTTTCATGCCCGGGGTCCAACTGACGTGTGGATCGGACCAACTGACATGTGGACCGGGGACATAAATGGAGGTGGACCTGGCTCTGATACTATGTAAAGATATGTCACTTGGGTCAACTCAACCTCAAAAACTTGCTCACGACTCATGAGGAAAGGATTGTTCAAGTCCATATAAACAAACCACCGCTCCGTCACTTCCAAGCCAGTGTGGGACATTCACCGACTCTAACACCCCCTTCACGCTCAGGCTCCAACTGGTGCATAGACCGAAAGCCTAAATGGGGATGAACCTGACTTTGATACCATATAAAGACATGACATTTATAACTAAAATTAGCTCATCAAGGGAGAATTATCCAAATTCATATAAACAAATCGTCAATCCATTCTCCAATCAATATTGAACTTTCACCTACTTCAACAAAACCCATGGCATCACATATTGCCTTGGTCCAAATAATTATCTATCTTGGCAACATAAATAGTCTTTATGTATACGGTCACTATAATTTAACCTATTATAATAAATGACATATTTTATGTTTAAATTATTAATGTCACTTAACCTAACTTTAACAATTTTACTATCGTGACTATCGACATATAAAAGTCAATCTCATGAAGTATCAATTAGTCGTGGTACATGCTCAGTATACACAGACAAATACAAGTATAAAATACGAAATTTTGAACTTACCAACGGTAGATGATCGAAAAGTTGTCCATCCATCGACTACATTTCGATTACCCTTTATCGTTGTTTTTCCTATCCCATCGCCAACGAACATTATCATAGTTTTCTTCCTTTCTACATCGATATATTCAAAATACGTTCCCGCCTTAATGTATATCACGAATCTTGTATTGCTAGAATTTGGTGACGCGCTTAATGCCGCGTTAATAGTCGTAAAATTACCACTACCATCCTTAGCCACAATCAAATCGAACTTAATTTGGTTCACCGGAGCTTGTAAAAGCGCCCTGTCCCTTTTTTTCAACCATTTTGGGTGTCCATCTTTCATTTCCCCGTATTCCGGGAAGACTTCATTGGAGTTTGATGACGACCTGTAGTCAAATTATAATAAGAGGCATTAAACTTATTTATAATTAAACAAACGAGACAAAAATAAATAAATAAATAAATAAATAAATAAAAAGCGAGTTGAAATTAAAAAGTGAAATAGAAATAGAAATGTTTAATGTACATTAGAAACACTAAACATGTCACATTGTTAAGACAATAAGAGCATGTTATCAAAGACATGTTTAATGCTATTAAGTGAATTATACTATTACTTTTAGTGGAAAGATCTTAAAAAGTGATATTTAAATTATCAATTGTACTATCACCCACAAAAAAAGTAAGAGCATATTATTAAGAGTAAAATACAATATCTAAAAATTAAAATATTCTTTCTGAAATTAGATTAAAAAGAGAAAAGACAGACACAGAATGACACAAAAGGAATATACTTTTTTGGAGCACGCATTCAGTGTTTTGTGATGTAAAGCAGATGTTTTAGTGACCTTATCCTTGAGTCGACCCGGTCTTTAACTTCTTGAGCATGGCAAGAGTAAAAATAAAATATCTAAACTTAAAATTAGAATATTCTTTCAGAAATAGATTAAAAAGAAAAAAGACAGCCACAGAATGAAACAAAAGGAATGTACTATTTTTGAAGCGCGCGTTCAATGTTTTGTGATGTAAAGCAGATGCTTTAATGACCTTACCCTTGAGTCGACCCGGTCTTTAACTTCTTGAGCACAGCAAGAGTAAAAATAAAATATCTAAACTTAAAATTAGAATATTCTTTCTGAAATAGATTAAAAAGAGAAAGGATGGCTACAGAATGACACAGAAGAAATGTACTATTTTTGGAAAGCGCGTTCAATGTTTTGTGATGTAAAGCAGACGTTTTAGTGACCTTACCCTTGAGTCGACCTGGTCTTTAACTTCTTGAGCATAACAAGTGAGTTGCTCACATGTTGAGATATGGTTTTCAAATCCTTCTCAAAGTAATGAGTCAAGTTGTGATTACTATTGTAAAATCCACCAATACAAGTATCTTGATTTGTCATTGCACCACTAAGAAGTGTTTGGAGATCATTATAATGCTTTGAAGGTGAATTTGTACCATTTTTTGTTGAAAGATCATAAAGAGTAGTTTGTAACTCATCAATAGTTCTATCACCTAAGAGTTCAATACAATCATATAAAGCTCTTTTCTCATTAGGATCCAATTTGGACATCTTGTGAAGGATGTTATTGCAATGTTGAGAAGAGGATTTGACTTCATTTAAAGTTACATTGACATTGGAAGAAATGATTTGTGGGATTGATTTTTGTTCAAGATTTGGGATTAATGAAAGTGTTGAAATGCAAAGTTGTGGATAAAGTGTACCTTGGCAATGTGAATTTGCAATTTTGATTATGTTTTTGTCAACATGAGTTTGTGGAGTACTACTTGATGATACTAATAATTTTGGGAAAAAGAAGAATGTGAGCAAGAAAATAGATGAAAGAGGAAGCAAAAGTGAAGGTTTCTTTTTTTGGCTATACATCTTGAGGAGTCTAGTGAGGGAAATGAGGGCTAAACTTCTTAAATTTATAAAGATTTGTGCTATTAGTATATTTTAATTTACTGTAGCATACATGGTGAAGTTGAGGGTATATCAGAAATAGTCACTCTACTTTTAGATCAGTGTAAATTCTATTGTTTCAGACTTCATTTAGTGGGATTATACTGAGTATGTCGTTGTTGTTGTTGTTGTTGTAGCATATATGTTGAAGTCGGGGGTATATCGGAAACAACCACTCTATTTTTAAGATAGAGGTTAGATCAGCGTAAATTCTACTTTTTCTGAATCCACTTAGTGAGATTATACCGAGTATCTCGTTTTTGTTGTAGAATATATGTTGAAGTCGAGGGTCTATTGGAAACAACCACTCTACTTTTAAGATAGAGGTTAGATCAGCGTAAATTTTACCTTTTCAGAATCCACTTTGTAGGATTTTACAACGTATGTCGCTATTGTTGTTGTAAAATATATGGTGAAGTTGAGGGTCTGTTGGAAACAACCACTCTACTTTTAAGATAGAGATTAGATCAACGTAAATTTTGCTCTTCTAGATTCCACTTTATGGGATTTTATAGAGTAAGCCGTTGTTGTTGTTGTTGTAGCATATATGTTGAACTCGAGGGTCCATTGGAAACAACCGCTCACTATTAATATAGAGGTTAGATCAGCGTAAATTCTACCTTTTCGAAATCCACTTTGCGAGACTTTACAGCGTATGTCGTTGTTGTTGTTGTTGTTGTTGTTGGAGCACATATATTGAATTCGAGGGTCTATCGGAAACAACCACTCTTCTTTTAACATAGAGGTTAGATCACTGTAAATTCTACCCTTTCAGAATCCACTTTGTGTGATTATACAAAATTCACATTTTTACTTTATTTCGAAATACTTGTTTGGCCATAAATATTCCGAATACATTTTTACAATATTTAAATTTTTGAAACACCTCAAGAGATATTTTCACTATATTTGGATTCACTTTTACATTTTCTAAACTATTTTTTTCAAAAAAAATCTATTTTTTTTATTTTCATAAAATAACTCAATTTTTATAAAACTTTAAATTTTTAAAAAGAATTTCACTTTTTATAATTTTTAACTTCAAAAATATCTCATTTTAAAAATATCACGATCAAATACAACTCGAACTTTATATTCAACCTTAAAAATATCAAAATAAAATGAATATGTATTTAATTTTTATGATCAAATAACCCTTAAAATATACGTAAATTTTATCCATATCATTTAAATATCGAACATCGAATAAAAAATATTGGTTAGTAGTTAGGAATTAAAGAATCCAATTGAAATCACATGTGGGCTACATACTGCCGACACTGCAAAACTTTAACCTATAGTAATTTATTTGTCTGCAATATTATATTCCAAAGTTATTCTTCCTTTTTAGATATAATATAATATTACTATTATTATTAGATCTGATCTATTCATCAAAATCAACATGGATTGCAGGGTAGTAAATGGGGCTGCTCCATTCCTAATCAGAGGTTAAGGGTTCGACCCTGGGTATGAAAAAAACTCTGTTAGGAGCACTACCACCTTAATGGGTCCTACAATGTACGATCCGGATTAATCAGGCTCCACTACAAACACGAACATCGGATACAAAACTAAAAAGAAATCTATTCATCAGAAAGTTCAAATATAAATAACTCCACTAGGCCTATATCTATGTTTTATGTATCTACATTTTTCACTTAAAACTAGAAGGACTAACGTGTTGTTTGGCTAGGAAAATATATGTTTGAAAAATAAGTGTTCTTATTTATTTATTTTAAATATATATATTTAGTAGAGTAAGTAAATTAAAAAAAATATTATTCAAAGAGCATTTATATGTAATTTAGAAAAATATTTTAAGAGTGTGTTTAGAGATGGAGAGGAGACAATGAGCTCGGAATAACACTTAGAGTGCGTTCGATATGAAGGAATTTTTTTAAAGAAAATAAATGGCTTTTTAATTATTTTCTTGCCTTCGACATACAAGCAGAAAGTATTACTCGAAAATATTTGTGTATATTCTAGATAAATAATATGAGAGGTAGGGATGGGGTGGTGTGGGTGGGGCCAACAGGGGCGAAGCCACCTTTCATCCATGGGATCGAACAAACCCCCTTCAATGAAAAATTATATTATTTTTATATTATTTTACCTGATTAAAAATAATTTTTATTTATATATAACAGATTTCGAACCCCCTTCGACTAGTTCGTATGTTTACTTCTGAATCTCCTCAATGAAAATTCTGACTCCGTCACTGAAGATCTATTAGGTGCCGAATAAAGATTGAGATGTGTTGGGAAGGGGGTGGGGGGTGGTGCTAAGGTGGTTGGGTAATGTGGGGCAGGCAGGGTGGTGGGGGTGGTGATTTTCAACTGGGAAGAGACAATACTACTTGTTTACCGACTTTTTTTTTAAATTTTATTTTTTTATTTTCAAGAAACTTATTTTTAAAAGAAATATATTTTCAAAATCATTAGCCAATTGAACACGAAAAAATAGTATAATATTTTCCTTCATATCGAACACATGCTTATAGAACTTTTTTTTTCCACTCCAATAAAAAAGTTTGAAATATTCAAAATGAATGTAACAATATTTTTTGAATAGTCAAAGAAAGTGGTCCATATTAAGCTTTAGCTTAAGCCTTAAAGTATTAAAGTGAGGCCCTACACAAATTTATGTGTGTATATTAAGTTAGGAGTAATAAATTATGTTATTTTTACCAAAAATTTAAGTATATATAGCTAAAATTCAATCATTTTTGTTTGAATTTTAGTCATTTATGATAAAATTAAGACATTTTTATTGGAAGTTTATACATATATAACTAAGGTTTAATTGTTTTTGCATTAATTTCAGGTAGAAATGTCTCGCCTTCAACTTCAGACACCTCATATCTAAAGCTGTTTTGAAATCGATGAACGTATAATTTTTTTCAAAAAATTAGTACAATTTAAATAATGATATCCAACTAAGATACTTCATATACCCCTAAGCTTTTAATTAATAGGTAAATAACATAAATTCTATACTCCTCTTTTTATTAAATAATGTACCATTAAAAAAATGTGACAAATACATCATAACCCTCCAAATATATGATTCACTCTTAGATCTGAAATTATTGTTCCATTAAAGCGAAATGAGTGGTGTCGATTTTAATTGGACAATGATACAATACTTTATCGAAGGTCCAATACATACTTTTTAATAAATTGGCAATGCATCACCCTTGTTGTCAGCCAGGATTTCAACTAAGGGGGTTCTATATAATCGAAGGGGGTTCAACACCTACTATAACCACATAAAAAATAATTTTAATCAAGCATAAATAGTATATTTTTCCGTCGAAGGGGGTTCGGCTGGCTCCGTCCCTGCGTCTTGTTACGTACGTATTCAGAAATAGAAGGTGCAAAGAATAAACAAGTCAAGGAGATTCAATAACATTTACTCCACTATATATACATAAAAATTAATTAAAATGACTACAAAATTAATTAATGCATGGAAACAGCATCTTGCATAAATGCA
Source organism: Capsicum annuum (assembly GCF_002878395.1). Classification (NCBI taxonomy): domain Eukaryota; kingdom Viridiplantae; phylum Streptophyta; class Magnoliopsida; order Solanales; family Solanaceae; genus Capsicum; species Capsicum annuum. The sequence goes on from NC_061116.1 coordinate 741,930, forward strand.
AGGTAAGGTTATGTACGATACACCCTTGTGGTGGAGCCCTTCCCCGGACATCGCAATAGCTAGGGGTGGGCGTTCGGTAGTCAGTTCGGTATTTTCAAATTTCGGATTCGGTAATTCGGTAATCGGTATTTGAACTAGATACCATATACCATACTTATAAATATCAGTTCGGTAATTTGGTAATCGGTAAATTAAATTTTGGTACGGTATTTGGTAATACCATATTAAAATTGAAGATGTGCAAATGTACGTTTAAACTTCAAAGAGTATATTTAAAAGAAACCCTATTTAGCATTATTTTTGTTGCTTTTTACGAATATATTACTAAGGTCTAAGAAATTTTTTGAGATGACTAATACTATTATTTATTGGGTTGGTTATACATATCGTATGTATATATATATATATATATATATATATATATATATATATATATAATTTGACATTCGGTAAATACCGAATACCAAACGATATTAATATCTTGTACCAAACTCAATCCCGAATACCGAAATATTAAAATTTTGTTCCCAAATATCATACCAAATACCGAATTACCAAATACCAATTACCAAATTTTTCGGTTCGGTTCGGTAATTCGATTTTCGATATTTTATGCCCAGCCCTACGCATAGCGATAGTTTTAGTGCATCGGGCTGACCTTTTTTTACTTGTTTTATCATGTTTAGCACTTATTAGTATGAATTAGTTGTTGTTGCATAATTAATTAACTTAAGTACGTTCTTAATTTCAACATATCATATGACATATTTAGGACTATATATATAGATTCTCAAATAATTCTGAACGACCAAAGTTCGAACGAAGTTTTAACATGAATTTGACCATAATTTTTTGAAAAGTGATTTTTTCGAACGGTCTTTTTTAATTCTAAGATGTCGATCTAAAAATTCGTACTTATTAACTAAAAGCCCCGCAAGGACGATCTCTTTGATCATGGACGAATAAAGAAACTCAAAAGTGATTTATTATTGAAAATTATGATGCACGTGAATTCATAATTTTCTTTTAAAAAAATATTTTATGTATATTTATTTTAAACTCTTAATGCGATAATTTATAGTCACAAAAGTAATAATTTTTAAATTCTTTTTGCTCTTTGGAATCAATGGTCTGGTTATTCGAAACCTCTAATTAATAATATAAAAAAAAAGAAATTTATCTATTTCACCACACCTTTCGAAAACGCTAAAGTTTAACTTAAAAAATAAATTTCAATATTTTAATATTATTACATCTCCAATTATTCTAGTAATCTCTTTATACCAATATTCTTACACTATTTCTAATATAAGTTTGTACTATATACGGGAAAAAAACTTATACGTACAACATTGAATTAATTATTGCAAGTTATACCAATATTTTTTAGATTGCATTCCATAACAAAAAAAAATAAATACAGTAAAACTAGCAAAAAAGAAACACGATACTTCTATATTTTTTTCCTTTATTTTCTCTAGGTTGTTACATAAATCCATCACATTTTACATTATTTTAGAAATAGATTTTCTATATTAATGAACATGTTTTTTTTAAAAAAATATTTTAAAATATAAATCTTGAAAAGTAAAACAATTTATCTTTTCTTCAGTATGAAAGATGGTAGATTATTCGTTATTCGTGGATTTCAACGTTTATAAAAATACAAAAAAAAAATAAAAAATAGCCTATTTAGAGTGAAACAGACATTAGTTCATATCAATAAAACATAAATTAAGTTTTGTTAGCATATAAAGTAAATTTTCATTCAATTATAATTCAAGATGGAATAAAATAAGACGTCTACATATATATATATATATATATATATATATATATATATAATTATGGCAAAATGTAAAATAATTTTTGAAAAACATTTTAATAAGAATATTTGTATATAAATTTGGTATAGATTTGAATTCTATATATTCTTCATCTTATATTTTTGTTTTCTGGTGAAAAAAATGTTAACATGTATATATTATATATGCATTTTATATGTTTGTTGATTTTTATTTTATTTTTTTTGAAAAAAAAATCTCAAATAGATTTTTTGAAAAAAAATTCAAATATATGTAAAAATTTAATATTTTTATTGCTATTCTTTTTGTGGTGATATCGTAATCATCTTGTTGGAGGAAAAGTAATTTTAATCGTGTATTTTTATCTTGTTGGAGGAAAAGTAATTTTTATCGTGTATTTTTATGTATAAATTCGATAAGTTTATTGATTCTTTGGTTGTTTTTAATTTTAAAAAAATTATGCAATAACTTTTCAATTCTATATTTTCTATATTACTTTTTATATGTTTCTTGATTTACGTTATTTTATCAGGCTTAAATATTTTTTATTTGATATGTGAAAAAATTCTTAATGATTATTTCTAGATTGAACTTGAAGAGAACATAATCTTTAAGATATTATCTTCTTCTTTTTTTCAACTCTTTAAGATATTATCTATACATAAGAGTAAAAAAAGAGAAATAATCTCAATATTTCCTTAAGAAGTGGGAAACGTGTGAGAGTAATTTTCTATCCACATTTTACTCCTTTAACAAATATCCTTTACATTTGTTTAGGAGATAATTAAAGCCAAAAAGTGTTGCACAATTTAAAAATTAAAAAAAAAAATATTTTATCAAAATTGCTATAACTTGCAATTAAAAATACAATTTAATAATTACATAAAAATAGTGTAATATATTGCAATAAACAATCTAATAAGTATATCAAGGATAATTTTCACATAATAATAATGAAATAATGGATTACTTTCAATATAATTTTGGACAAACAACATAAATCTCAACAATTTTGAGCTTAGTTACAGAAAATTTTGACATTTTACATAATTACTGAAAATCTCGACTTTGAAAATGTCAAGATGCATAATTAGCACCAGATACATCCCACGAAGATACAATTCTTCTTTGTAAAGATACATAATTAGCTTCTGATATTTTTTGTATTTCAGACTTACCGAGAAACATAATAAATTTAATGAAGATACATTTTTCCTTAGTAAAGGTACATAATTACTTTTCAATACATTTTTTTTTTATTTTAGGTCTATCAAGATGCATAATTAACTCCTGATATATCCAAAACAAATACATAATTAATTGAGATTTTTGAAATTACTTAATAGGAATGGAAATTTATACAAATATGGTTAGTTTAAGTGTGTGTTTATGTTATTTTTTTCACCATTTAAATCTTACAAATTGCCACTATAAGTTTGAGTGGGGTTATTGATAGTGAATTTTTTTTTTTTAAAAGTTATATGCACCGACCATGTAATTATATTTATACAATCAATTTATTTATAGTATAGTTATAAGTTATAACATGTCATTTACTTTATATCTACTTTACAAAATCATGACTTATTAATATTTCAAGGCAAATTTGAAGGCATTAATTTAGGCTCAATACAAGGGAGGAATAGTGTAGTTTAATTAATTTATTATTATATTATATATTTATTTTCTTTCTATTATGTTTAAGATCAGAAAATAAATTAGTAGTGAAAGATTCAGAATTTAGACGTATAACAATGATAATAACATACAGAGTGTATTCTCACATAGTGGAGTTAGGGGAGGGTAAAGTGTATATAGTCCGTACCACTACCTCTGAAGAAATAGAGAGTTTGTTTCGGATAGACCCCCGGCTTGAGACAAAAGAACCGTAAACAAAACCGTAAAAAAACATGAAACAAAATGAAATAACAAAAATAAGACACCCACAGAGAAGTACTATAAACTATCTAACTGAAAGCACAAACCTCACCCAAACCCTCTAAACAAGAAACTTCAACCTACGTGCATAGCCCTACGACTACTAACATGGAAACACCAATACAATCCTATCTACTAGCTACGACTCACTCAGACAACAACACCAACGCAACCTTATCTACTAGCAACGACTCGCACGAACTAGCTATCTAACCTAATTTGTGTTGCCCATACTTTCTTATCTAGGGTCATTATCCTCAGTAAATTGTAACTGCTCCATGTCGTGTCTAATCGCCTCTACCCCGCCTGACACCATCCATAGCCAACCTCTCACACATACAAACTGAGACAGCAGCGCCCCTCCTCATCACATGTCCAAACCATCTCGACTTCACTTCCCGCATCTTGTCTTCCGCCTAAGTCACTCCTACCTTCTCCCATACATTATAATTTTTTAATTGAGAATTGTCTATAAATTGAACCATGAAACATTAATCTTGAAGTTGCCTATGCTTATGCATACAACAACTTAACAAAACTTAAAACAAATTAATTGGTTGACTCTCCATTGCCCCATAAACAATTTGACACTAGTTAATTATGCTTAACTCTAAATTCTTTGTTATATATATATATATATATACACACCACTAGTATAATTTTCATCATTTAATTTAGAGGTCTACAAATCATGTCTACCAATTACGATCATACTAACCTTTTTTCCTTTTCTCATTTTATGATATTTATTCTATCTTTATCATTTTTTCAATCTTATGCTAATGATAATTCACCTTCCATCATTTGCAAAAATACCCCTTTTCCTAATTTTTGCAAATCAATATTCCCCAAAAAATGGAATAATGTCACTTCAAAACACAATGTCTACGACTACGGTCGATTTTCTGTTCATAAATCTTTATCTACGACTCGTAAATTCATTTCTCTTGTTCAGAAACACCTTAGAAAATAAAAAAATCTAACGAACCTCGCGATTCGCGCCCTCGAAGATTGTCTATTTTTAGCTGATTTAAACATAGATTATCTTTCAACAACATTCAAAATTGTTAATGAAACTTCCAAGATTTTGCCAATTTTGGAAGCAAAAGATTTACAAACTTTGTTAAGTGCCATTTTGACAAATACACAAACTTGTTCAGCTGGTTTACAAGAAATTACTAGTACCTCTTTCGATCCTCGGAGTTTGAGAAATGACATTTTAACCCCTCTTATTAATGACACAAAACTTCATAGTGTTTCATTAGCTTTGTTCACAAAAGGGTGGGTTCCTAAGGGCAAAAAAGGAATAAAAATTACTCAAAAGAAGTCAGTTTTCAGAAATGGCCACTTGCCTTTGAAAATGTCTGCAAGAAAATGGGCTATATTTGAAAGGATTAGCACGAGAAGGCTACTTCAGCAACAAGATGATGATCAACTTTTGGTGAGCGACAAATGCATTATACATATACTATACACACACTAATGTATATAGGGTATACATATTGTATACATTAGTGTATTTAGGTCGCGGGTTCAAGACTTGGAAACAACCTTTGACAGAAATGCAAGGTAAGGCTGCGTACAATACACTCTTGGGGTGGGGCCCTTCTCCGGACCCTGTGCATAGCAGGAGCTTTAGTGCACCAGGCTGTCCTTTTTTATACATTAGTGAATTCCTTTTTCGTAATTGTTTTGATATGTCTTTATTTGAGCCGAGGGTCTATTGGAAACAACCTCTCTATTTACATAAGATAGGGTTAGGACTACATACACCCCGCATTCCCCAGGCCCCACTCATGAGGTTATGCTGAATATGTTTTTGTTGTTATTGCTGCTGCAATAGGTCATTTGACATTTACACTATATATACACACTTAATGTATATAGGGTATACATCCATTAGTGCATTCCTTTTTCTTAATTGTTTTGATATGTCTATCGGAAACAACCTCGCATCTACACAAGATAAGGTTAGAACTACATACACCTCATATTCCCCAGGCCCCACAAATGGGATAACACTGGATACGTTTTTGTTGTTATCGTTGCTTCAATAGGTTATTTGACATATACACTATATCTATATGTATACCGGGTATACATACATTAGTGTATTCCTCTTTCTTAACTGTTTTGATATGTTTTGTACTTGAGCCGAACGTCTATCGGAAACAACCTCGCTACCTACACAAGATAGGATTAGAACTACATACACCTCATATTCCCCAGGCCCCACACATGGGATTACACTGGATACGTTTTTGTTGTTATCGTTGTTTCAATAGGTTATTTGACATATACATATATATATATATGTGTGTGTGTGTGTGTGTACATAGGGTATACATATATTAGTGTATTCTTTTTTCTTAATTGTTTTGATATGTTTTTACTTGAGCCAAGGGTCTATCAAAAATTACTCATGAAATTACACTGGATATGTTTTTACACCTCGCATTCCCTAGGCCACACTCATGAGATTACACTGGATATGTTTTTGTTGTTACCGAAGAAGAGCCTGAGAGTACCTGGTAAAGTTGTTGCCATGTGACCAGAAGGTCACGGGCTCAAGCCTTGAAAACAGCTTCTAGCAGAAACACAAGGAAAGGCTGCATACAATACATCCTAGTGGTGGGACCCTCCTCGGACTCTGCACATAGCAGGAGCTTTAGTGCACCATACTGTCCTTTATGTTTTTGTTTTTATTGTTGTATAATGTCTTGTATTTGAAACTTGAAGCAGGAATATGATGACCAAATTTTGGTGAGTGATGTGATTGTAAACCAAGATGGAAGTGGGAATTTTAGTACCATAAATGATGCTGTGGCTATTGCACCAAATAATATTAATGGTGTCACAGGCTATTTTCTCTCATATATATAACTACTTGTGCGTATGAGGAATATGTTTCAATAGCCAAAAACAAGAAGTATTTGATGATAGCCAAAAACACTATCAACGGGGCCAGCTTGCGCGCACCTCGACTAAATCCACGGGATACCTGCCACCTCCCACCAGCATCAGGTACCAAGTAGCTCTGTCCACCAAGGCTAGAACAGGTGGGAAGAAACCACCTAGTGTTTGTTTCTGTTGGGAATTGAACATGAGACCTTATGGTACTCGTCCCAACTTCATTGAACCACTAGGCCACACCCAAGCTTACCCAACATGAGACCTTATGGTACTCGTCCCAACTTCATTGAACCACTAAGCCACACCCAAGCTTACGTGCACCTCGATTAAATGCACGGGATACCTGCGACCTCCCACCAGCATCAGGTATCAAGTAGCTCTGTCCACCAAGGCTAGAACAGATGAGAAGAAATAACCTAGTGTTGTTTCTGTTGGGAATTGAACATGAAACCTCATGGTGCTCATCCCAACTTCATTAAACCACTAGGCCACACCGTTGGGTGCTCTTTACACAATCAACATACATAATATAAGCTCATATATTTAACAACGTTTTGTAGTCCAATGGTTAGGATAATTGCCTTCCAAGCAATAATAGACCCCGGTTCGACTCCCGGCAGACGCAAATCGGCTTTTTCCTAAGCCGGGGGTCTATCGGAAACAGCCTCTCTACTTCACCTGAGGTAGTGGTACGGTCTGCGTACACTCACTACCTTCCCAACGCAGGGGTAAGAATACGTACACACTACCCTCCCGCAATCCCACTTATGAGATTGCACCGAGTATATTGTTATTGTCCTATGCGGCGTAAAGCCGTTGTTTTAACGTCATTATCTTACAATGTTTTCCTGTTTATCAACAGCTGTGGTTGGTCAAGGATTTGTTGCAGTTAACATAACATTCGAAAACACAGCAGGACCGATAAATCACCAAGCAGTTGCAGTTAGAAATGGAGCAGATTTATCGACATTTTATAGCTGCAGCTTCCACGGGTACCAAGACACGTTATGCGTACACTCGCTCAGACAATTCTACAGAGAATGCGACATTTATGGCACGATCGAATTCATATTTGGAAACGCAGCAGCAGTTTTCCAGAATTCTAACATATACCCAAAACTCCCTTTACAAAATCAGTTCAACGCAATCACAGCACAAGGCAGAACAGATCCGAATCAAAACACGGGGATTTCGATTCAAAATTGTACAGTAAAACCAGCAGACGACTTAAAATTTGGTAATAGTAGCACAGAACCGTACCTTGGTAGGCCTTGGAAGGAGTACTCGAGGACTGTTTACGCCCAAAGTTTCATCGATGGGTACGTGAATCCGTTAGGATGAAAAGAATGGTCGGGAGTTACTATGCGGAGTTTAACAACACGGGACCAGGTTCTAACACCAGCGGCAGAGTCACTCGGCCTGGTTTTCACGTTATTGATGCCATCGACGCTGCTAATTTCACAGTTTCCGCCTTCTTACTTGGAGATAATTGGTTGCCACAAACTGGAGTGCCATATTTTAGTGGTCTGTTATAAACTATGTTGCTCGGACTCTTCAAAAATATCATCGGGTGCGTATCGGATCCTTCAAAAGTAGTGCATTTTGGAGGATCCGATACAGGTGCGGCAACATTTTTGGAGAATCCAAGCAACTTAGGTTATAAACATGATCTCATGATCTCAGTAAACTAAAAAAACGGCAAAGTCCGTTTCGATTGACAGTGATGTGTACAATTGAAGGAGCTAATATATTTTATGTAGTTAACTTATCTGAGTAATATAGACCTTGAGAACATACACGAAAATAAATTCAAAATTTGAGTAATAAGTGTCTAATAAGAACATTTTATCATGTGTTTCGGATATTCAGTTGAAACATAAAATAGTTCGAGAGACTAATAGCTCGTTTGGCATAGTTTTCGAGAAGCCAAAAGTATTTCGCCAAAAAGGAGGAAATGAGTGTTTTGAGTAAGTAGAAGTCGTCTCTCGGAAGTTTAAAAAAGTAATTTTTCTCCAAAAGCAATTTTCGAACACTAGCCATGGACAAAGTAACAACAACAACAACAATATACGCAGTATATTCCCACAAAGTGGGATCGGGGGAGGGTAAAGTGAACACAGTCTATACCACTACCTCAGCGGTGAGGTAGAGAAGTCGTTTCCGATAGACCCCCGGTTCAAGACAAAAAACAGTCTAAAAAAGACATGATAGAAAACAAGCAACAATAGATAGTAACACAACAAATAATAACAGAAACACGACTATCACAAAGTCATACTAGAAACGATCTATTCGAAACAACGAACATCACCAAACTCCGAGAACAAGACACTACAAGAATAGCACTATAACAACTAGCACGGATAACAAAACAAAGCACTACTACATACTAACCTTCTACCCTAATTCGCGTCCTCTGCCCCTTTCTATCCAGGGTCATATCCTCGGTAAGCTGACAAAATACACTTTCTAATTTGAATCGTAATTGATTAAATGATCGAATAATCATCCGATTCAGATTTTTCATTTCTTTTAATTTCTAAGAAGTACTTCATTTCCAGTTCAACAAGTCCGATTCTGTAGTTCAAAGATGCATAAAACTGGCTTTTTATTCCAATAAAAGCATACCGCTGCCGTTCGGGGTAGAGAGGCTGTTCCCGCTAGAGCCTCATATTTTTATTCCAAACACGCACACCGAGACTTGAAAAACGATTTAAGGGGACAACGCAATCCATGATAAAAATAGCACACCTCAGAACTTTTGGAAGAAATCGTATATGTGATCGTTAATTTCTTCAGGTTTTTCTTGGTTGATGAAGTGTGCAACTCCTTCCATGATAACTACTTCTTGCAAGAACGGCACCATTTTTCGGAACCCGCCTTTGTGGATGTATTCCTTAACACCAGGTGTATTGTAAGTTAGGTCGACATCCCCGACAATGAATTTAACCGGGACCTGTATTTGCACACCGGTCCATGGCGCGGTCAGCTCCCAGTTTCTGCAACATATAAAGATGGCGCAATAATAAAACGGCCACACAAACAGCCAACAACTATACATAGAAGACGTAAAGAGTATCAGCGTCAAAGCAACTAGCGGCAGATCCAAGATAATAGCCTATTCGGTCAAGCTTCTACAATCAGCTTATTTTGATACATGTTACGAGAAAAAAATACTTCTGGCGAATAGCTAGCAGTTTGTGTTCGGGTAATCAATTTGAAAAGAGCTTTCGAGCAGCAATTAGTGTCGATCAGCCTCTTGGAACAACACAGATTACGAACTCGTATCGGAACATGGAACTGCAAAGTATGACAGCGTTTAGTATACGTCATACATGCAGTACAATTCTTAGTTTGTGTTGTTAACAATACCACAAGAAACGAAAGCAAGAAACAAACGTAAGAGTCCTTTAGCAAATACGTCATGCGGTGAAGAAAATGATTAAGGGAACTCACAGGTCCATAGCGCGATAGTAGTTTAATCCACCAGTAAAACCTGTCTGTCTGAACTTGTTTGTGTAGTATTCGAGATCCTCTTCTGACAACCAAGATGGCAATTTAATGGGCGTATGAGGTGAACCCCCAAATCCTTTTTCTTTAGGTACACGAAGAGGAGCTGGATTGCGTGATGTCAAAAATTTCGCGATTAGTCTTGCGGTATCAACACGAGCAAACTCCTCTTCTACCTCTCCATATTCCTAATAAAACAACACATTCAAAAGGGCGTTTTCAGCAACGACGATTAAATAACTTCTCCAGCAATGATGAAGAGGTCTCAATAGCACCGGGATTCCCACATAGTGGGGTCTGGGGAGGGTAAAATGTACGTAGTTCATACCACAACCTCCTAAGAAGTAGAGAGGCGGTTTCCGATAGACCCCCCCGCTCAGGACCAAAGACAGTAAACAAAGTCGAAATAAAACAAGAAACAAGCATGGAATAACAGAAAATAACACCCACAAAGTAGTACTACACTATCAAACCAAGCGCCCACCCCTCACCCCAACCCTCCTACGACTACTAGCAAGGCTGCCCCACCCACCCGCACTAGCCCTCTAACCTAATTCGTGTCTTCCACAACTTCCTATCTAGGGTCATGTCCTCAATAAGCCGTAACTGATCCAGATCACGTCTAATCAATTTCGAATATAGGTATAAAAAATAAGAATATATTTACTTGGATGAAGCAATCAAAATCACGATAGGACAGTAATCGAGAAACTATTTAACATATGTTTAGAGGAAAGCTGAATGGTGAGAAAAATCACAACAAATTAGCTTCTGCACTAACCAGTAAGAACTGTAATTTAGCAACGTAACAAATTGAAATGAATACACTAATGAGTACTTCCAACCAACGCCGCCTAGACCAGGCCCGATCATAAGTGAACAGAAAAAGAAATGTACATTTGTTAGTGCTAGCTGAACGTAAAGTAATGGCTTCTGTGCAACATCGCGTCCTCGCCTTTTTCTCTTTAGGTATTTCCAACAAAAAATAAACAAGACTAACAAATCTATTCAGCTGATCACAAAAG
>NC_061116.1:756120-760580 GCF_002878395.1 Capsicum annuum
ATATACTGACATTAGACATTCAGTCTCTATGTACTCATCTAGTCATCCTCGACCACGATCGGTAAGTTATAATAGCTACTTTTGACTAAGTAGTTACTTGACACATGTATTACACGTATATACTGGCATTAGAAATTCAGTCTCTATATACTCATCTAGTCATCTTCTACCATGATAGGTAAGTTATAGTAACTATTTTTGACTAACTAGTTACTTGACACATGTATTACACGTATATACTGGCATTAGAAATTCAGTATACATGCACCCATGTAGTCATCTTCGACCACCATAGGTAAGTTATAATAACTTATTTCGACTAACTAGTTACTCGTCACATGTATTACATGTATATACTGGCATTAGAAATTCAGTCTATTTGCACTCATCCAGTCATCTTCGACCACGATAGTTACTCGACATTTGTATTACACGTATATACTGGCATTAGAAACTCAGTCTACATGCACTCATCTAGTCATCTTTGACCACAATAGGTAAGTTAGAATAACTACTTTTGAATAACTAGTTACTCGACACATGTATTACACATATATACTGACATTAAAAATTCAGTCTACATACACTCATCTGTCATCTTTGACCACGATAGGTAAGTTATAATAACTACTTTTGACTAAATAGTTACTCGACACGTGTATAACACGTATGTACAGGCATTAGAAATTCAGTCTACATGTACTCATCTAGTCCTCTTCGACCACTATTGGTATAATTACTACTTTTGATTAAGTAGTTACTCTAAACATGTATTACACCTGTATACAACATTAGAAATTCAGTCTCTATGCACTAATCTAGTCATCTTTGACCACGATAGGTGCTAGGCACACCGCGTGGCACCAAGCTCAGTCTTACTCGCTCATATTACTCGTATTTCCTCTTACCTAAGTCCGGATTGTGACCTCTTAACCATTGAATTGTCTCTTCAAACCTAGTATCCACAACATCCAAAGATGTGGTCTTGGTAGTCAATAAAGTGTCTAGTGAAAGAATCATGAGTTCTCGATTCAAATCTTCAACAGAAGCAAAATCACTAGGTAATTTCTTTCCATCGATTAAAGGCACTGATGGATAAAGTTACTCGATACATGTACTAATGGAAGATCACAAGTGCCTCAGGTATCCCTATGTATCAAGGTCATAATTAAGTACTCCTTTTTCATTTTCTTGGACAATAATGATAGGTCACCATAATTTGAAAGAGCAATACAACTTGAATTATGACCTATTAATTATTGGATTCTCTCTTGATCAGTGGCGGAACCAGAATTTTCACTAAGGGCGTTCAAAATCTAACATGCACTAGTCAAACGGGGCTCAACAACTATACATAAGAAATAATTTTTCATCGAAGGGGCAATGGCGGACTCAGGATTTAGGGACCGTGGGTGCTCGGGAGGTTCAAACACACATATTGACACCTAAAGTTTTAAGGTTCCGCCCGAAGACCAAAACACCCAGCTATCTTCTTCATTTAGGGGGTGCTTTTTTCCGACCTATATCAATTTTTATACATTTCTTATATAATTATATCTGATTTGCGTCGTATTTAATGGATTTCGGAACACCAAATATCTGCAGCTAGGTTTGCCCCTGCAAAGGGGGTTTGGATCCCTGACCCCAAGCTGGCTCCACCCTTGTAGTCTTGATACATACACTACTAGTATATCGTCAGTGTATATACACATGAAATTGAGTCTATTCTCAACATTTATTATATATACATAAGAAACAATCTTTCATCAAAGACGTTTTGGATCCCCCTGAACCCAAGCTGGGTCCGCCCTTGCAGTCTTGACACATAAACGACTAGTATATCGCCGGTGTATATACATATGAAAATTGTGTATATTGTACTAATTTTTTTTATATATACCAATGTCACTTATACAATTTATTTATTTATTTATTTTGTATAGGAATCAACAGTGAAAGTAAAAGATGTTAGATTCAAGAACATCAGGGGAACAACAAATTCAAAAATTCCAGTAGCACTTAATTGTAGTGAAGCTATGCCATGTGAAGGACTTGAATTACATGACATTGATATAGCTCCAGTTGGTAATGTACCAATTCAGCCTACAGCATGTCAAAATGCCAAGCCAATATTCAGTGGGAAAATTACCCCTGGGGAATGCAAATGACATCATAAGTCAAATTATATGTTTATGCAAAAAAAAAAGAAAAGAGCAAAACGTGTATAGAATTTCTAATATACAACCATGTAATTTGATTATGGTTTTATTATAATATTTTTATCTTTTTTTTTATTTTCCGATAACCGGAAATAAAAAAAAAAAGATAAATCTTTTTACTTGGTGTGTATTAGTTAGTCAGGGAATTGTTCCATGTTTTCTTGTAGTCCCATGAAATAAGCATTTTTCTTGTCAAGAATTATTTGAATTTGAAGTTATTTTTGTGTTATGAATAAAATTATTTACAAATTTCTAACTACTTTAGATTTAAATTTTAGTAGTAAGTGTCAAATGTGATTAAAATAATTGATTAAATAAATTAAAATACTCTTAATTAACCAAGTAACCTAGTATATTGGGCTTGGATAATGAAAACAAATTTGCATATGACTTAATAACAACAACATACTTGATATAATCCCACAACATGGGTTTGAGGAGGGTAGGATGTATGTTCTGAGCAGGGGTGCGGAGCTGTAAAATATATGTATTCAGCCTGATTCAATATTAGTTGTTACATCAATATATATATACACGAGCGTCTTGGAGAATAAGACTACAAAGTCATCACTGCTAAGGACTCCTAACTTAAAACAACTGCATGATTTATTTAAGTAAAGTTCTAGTAATAAACAACTATATACAAATAGATGTTCACTCGAACTCTTACATTACATTATCCTTACACACACCCTCAAGTTGAGTAGGGAGTGGAACAATTGTCAATTTGCGCTTCAAATCCAGATATAGGACGTTGGAGAAAGGCTTAGTAAGAGCATGAATCACTTGATCATGAGAACTCACATATCTGACTGATAAGGTCTTCGCACGAACCCTGTCATGGACAAAATGAAATTTGATTTCCATATGCTTCGTTCGGGAATGAAAAATAGGATTAGCAGTTAAGCAGGTGGCACTAAGGTTATCACACTAAAGAACGGGAAGGGATCGGAGGTGGTAAAGCATCCATTCTCTCGAAAGAGAAGCTCGACCCATGTCATATCAGAGGTAGCAACTGCTAATACACTCTAGAGTCATGTAGTAGCTGATTTGGAGGTAAGTCATACAAGTATTAATTATGCATATGTAATATTACATATATGTAAGTTTTTTTTTGAGTAAATACATAATTACCCCTGATGTTGGCCGAGATTTTCAAAAAGACACCTAAACTTTGAATTCGACCTATTACCCCACGATTCTTACTTAATTCGTTTCAAATACACCATTTTTCACTGAATCTCAGTCATAACAAAGAGAGTGAATACACACACCAATCAGGCGCTGCCACGTGTTAAATATATTTAATTTCGTATTTTTTTAATAAATCTTTTCTTTTTATTTAATTTATCACCCACCCCCTTTTCCCCCACCCCACCCCATCCAGCACCCCCTCCCCCCTCCGACGTCCATCAGCTCCCCTCCACCCCCCACCCCCATTCAACACCCCCACCCTCCGTCCAACACCCCCACCCTGTCAGCATTTCCCCCTAAGCTCCCTAACCCCACCACTCAGTCAAAATCTCTCTTCCAGTCTATTTTTTTTCTTTTGTTGAAATCAATTCAAAAAATTGTTTTATGATTGAATTGAGTTTTAAGGATAGTTAAATGATTGAATTGGGTTTTAAAAATAGTTAAATGAGCTTTAATGGAGTTTTAAAGATAATTTTTTTTTAAATAAAAAGCTTCAATGGAGGAGCTTTAATGGTGTTGAAGAAGACATTATGTTGAGCTTTAATGGAGTTTTAATGATATTTTTTTTAAAAAAAATGCTTCAATGAAGCTTTAATGGTGTTGAAGGTGTTGAAGAAGGAAGTGGGGGGGGGGGGGGGGGGGGGAGAGAGGGGTACCGAGTAATTTAAAAAATAAATAAATATTAATTTTTTTCCTTTAAAAAAGAATATAAATTATGTATTATTTATTTACACGTGACAGCTTTTTATTGATCAAAAAAGTCAATTTTGAGCCCTTTCACGCGCTTGTGGCGTGTGTATACACGCAGAGGTCCAAAATGGTGTATTTGGAACGAAATAAAGAAGAATCGTGGGGTAATAGGTCGAAGTTAAAGTTTAGGTATCTTTTTAAAAATTTCGGACAACATCAGTGGGGTAATTATGTATTTACTTTTTTTTTTTGTTTCATCTATAAAACTAACAGTTTGATTTGTAATTTAATAACCTACATAACTCATACACGCGTATAAGTTATGTGAGAATTTGGATATTATTTCCTGCTTATAAC
>NC_061116.1:760680-779792 GCF_002878395.1 Capsicum annuum
TCCGTCCGCCACTTACTGTTTGTTCAACTCAAGTGTCTTGGACCAAGCTGGCCTAGCCAATACATCAGCACACCAAGCAGTAACATGAGGCCTAGCATCAAACAAGCTCTTCACTTTAGTCCCAGACAAGTAATGCAAACCCGGGGCATGGTGCAAATCGGCCAGCGTAAAGCTATCGCCACCCAAGTACTTCGACTCCTTGAGTCTAGCTTCGTATACGTCGAGTAGTTTCCCCATTTTCTCTTCGTTCTCTGCAACAACTGCGTCGTCCGTTACCTTGCCCATCATCGGCTTGATAGCTATCTCATAGGCAAGTTTTGAGCCAACAGGGTCGAATTTCTGGGCTTCAACTTCCATCCATACAGACATTATTGCCATTTTCTTTGGGTCATTGGGTAAGAGTTGGTTCCCTTTGTCTGCATACGTGTGAGCTATGTATTGTGTAATGGCTCTTGATTCTGCATAAGCAATATAATTCATACAATCAACATCATAAAAACCAAAGAAAGAATCAAGTTCTAAGCTACGCGTGTGCTGAGGATCTATCAGAAACAACCTCTGCGTCATAAGGGTAGGGATAAGGTTTGCGACTTTACGTACATTCTACCTTCTCCATACCCCATTTACGAGATCACATCTTAAGTGGATCATACGTCGACACAATTGAATTTGGGCAAGTTCTTATGCTACTTGTACTCCGAGGATCTATCAGAAACAACCTCCACCTCTACCTTATATAAAGGTAGGGATAAGGTTTGCGACTTTGCGTACATGCTACCTTTTCCATACCCCATTTACGAGATCACATCTTAAGTGGATCACACGTCGACGAAAATCAAACTATATTGATGATTTTCATTGAGTTTAGGCAAGTTGTTAAGCTACTTGTATGCCGAGGATCTATCAGAAACAAACTCTACGTCATAAAGCTAGGGATAAGGTTTGCGACTTTACGTACATTTTACCTTCCCCATACCCCATTTACGAGATCACATCTTAAGTGGATCACACGTCGACGCAATTGAATTTGGGCAAGCTCTTATGCTACTTTTATGCCGAGAATCTATCAGAAACAACCTCTACCTCATAAACATAGCGATAAGGTTTGCGATTTTGCGTTAATCTATGGTGTCTTGTTTCTTGTATCATTCTGTTGTGTGTTTTTATATATATTTTTTTGTTTGTTATACTAATATATGTTCTAAGTCGGGATTCTATTGAAAACAACCTCTCTACTTCATCTAAGATAACGTACACTTTATTCTCTCCGACATCATTTTATGAAAATACACTGGGTATGTTGTTGTTCTGTGTATAATAAAAGTAAGTTGACTTACCAAAAAGTTTGAGATCTCCATCTTCAAAAGCTGGAACTTGACCAAATGGCTGCAAATAATTAATCAAATAAAATTATATTCACATTCTATGTTGCTCGGACTCTTAAAACGAAAATCTACCAAATACGAGTTGAATTCTCCCAAAATATTATACTGACATCAAAATTGAAGAGTCCGCGCGAAACTTAATTCACACTATATGGTTTTTTTAGGCTACATATATATATATATATATATATATATATATGTATCCTATTTACTAATTTCATTTTTAAACATAAAAGACATCACTTGAAAAATATCATTTTCTCCAGTTCATTTTGCAAATAAATCAGATATCTTATTTCCTCCCACAAACCATAATAAAAATTTAAAAATTGTAGTAGTATGTTATTAATTGAATCTACTTGAAACCCAATAAAAACATGCATACATTTTTTTTATTTTAAATGTTCGATACACTAAACTCTTGCTGAACAAAAATATCTATGTAAATCAAAAAAAAATCATCCATAACAGTTAAAAATGATCTATATGGACCCCATATAGAATCTGAAAAAGAATTCGATCACAGGCAACTTTAACATTTATTTTTACATGCATGGATACAATTTTACCAGTTACGCTAAGATTCTGATTCAGATAAAAAAAGCCAAACCACAAACATCTAACATCTATTGTATGATACGTGCATGCATGCAACTTTATCAGTTATGCTGAGACTTTAATTCAAATAGGGCATAGGGCATAAGATAAAGATCAAATATTTTACATATATTGAAGAGAAAATATAAAGAATATGAAAAAAAATAGGACATATTCAAATAGATATAATAGGATGAAAATAATTATATAATTAAAATATATTATACATACATTGAGGGTAATAAAAGGTTCCTTTTTGTGATCACCATTTTGCATATTAACAGGAACAAGTTCAAATTCAAGATTTTTTTCTTTTAATGCAGCAACAACTCTCATAACAGCTGGTGACATAATTGGGCCATGAACTTTGATTGCCATTTTTGCTATTAAAAAATTATAAAAAAATTTTGATAAGAAAATTATTTTATGTGAAGAAAATATAAAGTTTTTGATGAGAAAATTGTTGAATTGGTGAGTTAAAGGCATGTGTATTGGAGTTGGTTATATAGATCCAATAACCAAGGGGGTTGTTTGGTAATATGATAAAAAGATTACTCCCTCCGTTTCATTTTGTGCAACATTTTTTGACTCGACACAATTAAAAAAATAAAATAACAGCTCGATGTACTAAAATTTTCGCTATGTGCAGGGTCGAGGAAGGACATTACTACAAGGATGTATTTTACGCAATCTTACCTTGCATTTCTACTAGCGAGGCTGTTTTCAAGTTTGAACCCGTGACCTCGTGGTTACATGGCAGCAACTTTACTAGTTACCCTTCGTAGAAAAAAAAATTAAAAATTTTGAAATTAATGATTTAAAATAATTTTTGAATGTTTTTATAGTTATAAATTATTTTATTAAGGATAGCAAAAAAAATTTAAAGTAAATTTTTTTTTTTTTAATTATAGAAAGGTGATATTTTTCTTACAGGACAGATAAAAAAGCGTGTCATATAAGATGAGATAAAGGGAGTAATAATTTCGAGATAAAATTTGAAATTAATTCTATTTTATGTTTGATTTGGCGTTAGAAATATAACGTGAGACTGCGTATAATAGATCTTTATAGTTCGATCCTTCTTTGAACCCTAAGCTATAATTTTTTTTTATTTTTTTTTTAGAAATTTCATGGTAAAACAAGCCCTAACTTGTGTTATTTTTGAATTTGATTTTGATCGACTCAACTGGAATATCGAACATTAAAAATCATAAATTGTGCTTTTTTTTGAATTTAAATTTAATCGACTTAGCACGAATATCGAACACCGAATAAAAATAAAATAAAATAAAATTGACTTCTAGAATGACCTGTTGGAAAGTAGTGGTAGGTAGGTGGAACATGTGTGTGGGAGATATTTATTTATTGAAAGTTGTATACCTTCCACACTTATTGAGAAGCTTTGATATTTTAATTATGAAAATAAGAAAAAAAAATAAAATTAAGTCAATTATATTTGATAATAAAAATATTTAAGATTTACTGATTTTTTTATTTTTCATTTGGTGATTTTCGATAGTTGATATCAGGATCAGAGTCCGACTAATTACGATTCACGTCGAGAAGTTTTCTTTTTTTTTTTTTTGGGTTCCCAAGGTATTTCCACAGTCGGCAGCCGTGAGACTAATCCTCCGTTCCTACTATCAGCGCACTAAGCGGTAGGAAATTGGCCACATAATTTTTTCCATTCACCAGAGGTAGGGATCGAACTCCCACCCTCTTGCATAAGGGGTGAAGTGCTGAATCACCACGTCGAGAAGTTTTATGGTAGAGTATAAAGTGCTTTCTACTAAAGGCGACTCAATATTTAGGGCTCGAATTACTCGAGATCTTGATTAAGGATTAATGGGTTCTTAATTAAACCAATTATATTTGATAATATAGTTATTTGATATTTAAGATTTACCAATTTTTTTATTTTTCATTTGATGGTATTCGACATCAGTATCAGAGTTAGACTAATTATGATTTACGTTGAGAAGTTTTACGGTAGAATATAAAGTGCTTTCTAATAAAGACGGCTCTATATTTAGGGCTCGAATTACTCGAGATCTAAGGATTAATGAATACTTATCAATTATTATTATTAATAAAATAATTTATATATAATTACACAATTATCTGTGGCCTGTTTAAGACTGTAAATTTTAAAAGTCTATCTTTCTTTATTAATCGTCGTATCAACTATTGAGTTGAACTACTTCATGTAAATTGAGATGAATTCAGATTACTACTTTTCATCACATAGATAATTTAATTCGATCCAAATAATGTAAATTAATTAATACTTTACATTAAATATGAAATAAAATTAATCTCAAATTTTATGCCGAAATTATTTTAAACAACCCTAGGTGTAAAAATAAGTTTGTTCAACATGCAAAGACTTTCTAAGTCTTTCACATTTATCATTAATTATTATATTATTACATTAACTTATTTTTACAAAGTCAATAATTTTGCATTCATATTATACTAATTAATTAATTATAGTAAGTGGTTAGTGGGCCAAGAAAGTTCCAGAATATTACGCATGGCCATATATACATCACACAAAAGATGACATCCACTACGTCCAAATAATAATAATAATAATAATAATAATAATAATAATAATAATAATAATAATAATAGGATTACTAAAAGTAAGAATAATTGTTGGTGAGATGATTAAAATTAATTTATCTCTAATCAAAAATTTCAAGTTCAAGTCCTTATAAATAAAAATATCATTATAAAAATGTTGTAATTTGTGAATTCAAAAATCATGAAAAACAAATTATATAATACGCGAATTAAAATTTCTCGAATCTTAATACAAATATCGACACTAAATGTGAAATAACAAAAAAAAAAAGATAGTAGAATGGTGGTTGGGACGACAAAGGAATATTTTATTAGACTTTTTTTTTTATACTCCTCCCGTCTCAAATTATCCGTTCCAAATTGTTTAATTTGATTTCTCATTTTAATTATTTTTTTTCATTAATTAAGAAGAGATAATTTTTCTTTCTTCATGTTTTACCCTTTGCATTAATTACTTTTTATTCAAATTAAAATATAAATATAATTTAATACGGGTACTATATTAAACTAGGCATGTTATTAATTATTTTTCTTAATCGATGTATCATCTCAATTTGAGATGGATAATTTGGGCCGGAGAAAGTATATAATTTTGCAAATTATTGCTCAATATGATAATAGACCTTGGGGTTTGATTTATTTTTTTGCAGACTTTGTTCGTAGAGAAAGTTTTAGTATATCGAACTGCTTTTTATTAGGTTATTCAATCAATTTTTTTTTTTTTTGAATTTATTTAAGAATCCATTTTACAAATTTACTTTAAGCATATGAGTAGTAGGGAAAAAGAAAAGAAAAGTATTTTAGAGTCATCATCCTTATACTTTTACTTTTATTAAAAAAAATTGAATTTGAATTCTAAAAATTGACTATCTTAATATTGAATTTGAATTATAAAAATTGATAATTTTTTTTTCTTTTTCCAACTAGTGGCCACATTGGTGTATAAAAGTCATTGTACTAATTGGCATTTTCTTATTTTCTTCACCTTTATGCACGTAAATGTCTCCTTCATGTGCTCCACCTTTCCCTCAAAATTTGACTATTAAATAGTTTCATATTTAATGAGATAATATAAGGTGGGATATTTAGAATTAAGTTTGATTTAAATTTAGAGTAAAATATTTAGCACTGTTATGAATTATGATTAAATTTGTTATGACATATTTTAATTTTATGGAGGTTTTATTAGGTTTTTGAATTAAATTTTAATGTATTTTTATCATTCTTTTTTGTTGACATGACATCTTTTGTCGACCTTTTCAGCTGACGTGAAACCTACATACTCCAATTTTATGGAGGTTTTATCACCTTTCAAAACTAAATTTTAGCCTATTTTTATCATTCTTTTTTAGCTTACGTGACACCTTTTGTAAACCTTTTTAGTTGACGTAACACCTACACACTTTAATTTCACGGAGGTTTTATTACCTCTTAAAACTAAATTTTAGCGTATTTTTATCATTTTTTTTAGCTGATGTGACATCTATTGTCAATCTTTTTAGTTGGCGTGACACCTACACACTCCAATTTTATGGAGATTTTATTACCTCTCGAAACTAAATTTTAGTATATTTTGGTCATCCTTTTTAGCTGACGTGACACCTTTTGTCAATCTTTTTAGCTGGCGTGACACCTACACATTTCAATTTTATGGAGGTTTTATTACCCCCAGCACTAAATTTTAGAATATTTTTGCCATCCTTTTTAGCTGACGTGATACCTTTTGTCAATCTTTTTAGCTGGCATGACACCTGCACACTCCAATTTCACGAAGGTTTTACTACCTCTCGGAACTAAATTTTAGCATATTTTACCATCCTTTTTAGTTGACGTGACACCTTTTGTCAATCTTTTTAGTTGACATGAAACCTACACACTTCAATTTCACGGTTTTTTATTACCTCTTGAAACTAAATTTTAACGTATTTTTATCATCCTTTTTAGCTGACGTGACACCTTTTGTCAACGTTTTTAGCTGGCGTGACACCTACACACTCCAATTTCACGGAGGTTTTATTACCTCTCGAAACTAAATTTTAGCGTATTTTTGTCATCCTTTTTAGATGACGTGACACCTTTTGTCAACCTTTTTAGCTGGCGTGACACCTATACACTCTAATTTCACGGAGGTTTTATTACCTTCCGAAACTAAATTTTAGCGTATTTTTGTTATCTTTTTTAGCTGATGTGACATCTTTTGTCAACCTTTTCAGCCGACGTGAAACCTACACACTTCAATTTCACGGAGGTTTTATCACCTCCCGAAACTAAATTTTAGCGTATTTTTGCCATCCATTTTTAGCTGACGTGACACCTTTTGTCAATCTTTTTAACTGGCGTGACACCTACACACTCCAATTTTATGGAGATTTTATTACCTCTCGAAACTAAATTTTAGTGTATTTTGGTCATCCTTTTTAGCTGACGTGACATCTTTTGTCAATCTTTTTAGTTGGCGTGACACTTATATACTCTAATTTTGCAGAGTTTTTATTACCTCTTGGAATTAAATTTTAGCGTATTTTAACATCCTTTTTAGCTGACGTGACACCTTTTGTCAACTTTTTTAGTTGGCGTGACACTTACACACTCCAATTTCACAGAGGTTTTATTATCTCTCGAAACTAAATTTTAGCGTACTTTTATCAGTTTTTTCAGATGACCTGACACCTTTCATCAACCTTTTTAGCTGGAGTAACACCTACACACTCTAATTTAACGGAGGCTTTATTACCTCCTGTAACTAAATCTTAGCGTATTATTGTCATCCTTTTTAGCTTACGTCACCTTTTGTCAACCTTTTTAGTTGGCGTGACACCTACACATTTCAATTTTATGGAGGTTTTATTACCCCGAAACTAAATTTTAGTATACTTTTGTCATCTTTTTTAGCTGACATGACACCTTTTGTCAATCTTTTTAGCTGGCATGACACCTGCACACTCCAATTTCACGAAGGTTTTACTACTTCTCGGAACTAAATTTTAGCGTATTTTACCATCCTTTTTAGTTGACGTGACACTTTTTGTCAATCTTTAGCTGGCGTGACACCCACACACTCTAATTTCACGGAGGTTTTATTACCTCTCGAAATTAAATTTTAGCATATTTTTACCATCCTTTTTAGCTTGCGTGACACCTTTTGTCAACTTTTTTAGCTGACGTGATATTTTTGACGTGGACCCTATTTTATGTGATAAAGGTGTCACGTCAGCATAAAATGGTAACAAAAATACGCTAAAATTGAATTAATTGGGATAATAGGACCCCTGTAAAGTTGGAGTGCATCGTAACAACTTTGACCATAGTTCGAAGGGGTACTGAATGCTTATCTCTTAAATTTATACTGTTTATAGTTGATAGTATACATTTGATCTTAATTAGTCTTGAGATATCCTGCCTTATCCTATGAACCAAGTATCGCGTTATAATTTCAAAAAGGGTACCATCAGAAGTTGCTACGATGGCAAGCGATACCAATTAACGACAAAGAACAAGACAACAAACGAGCGTAATTTTTGTTCATCTAAGTATGAAAGTTTTTACACTTTGTTTGGATGTTTGTTGCAAATGTTTTTATCTTATATTATATTGTATTGTACTTAATTGTTTTAATGAATATAACGTTTGGACTGAGGGGCCAAAATTTTATATGTCCACACCCCATACCAGCCCATTTTGTATTTGGGCCTACATCAGTAATGGACCATTAAGCAACAAGAAAAATAGTGGGCCAGACGTTAAGTGGCCCAACACCTAACCCATGAAGTCCCATTATCATTTGGAAAAATAACATAAATATACACCTTAATTTAACATATTTGCACAAATTTCTACTCTTACAAAACTTTGAACTAATTATGTACCTTCGTAAGACGTATCAAAAGCTAATTATGTATCTCGACATACCCAAAATCGAAAAAAATGTAACAGGAGCTAATTGTGTATCTTTACAAAGTAAAAAATGTATCTTCGTTGGATGTATTACGTATCTCAACAGACCTAATATCAGTAAAAATATATCAAAAACTAATTATATATTCTTACTTAAAAAATGTATCCATTGGATGTATCGAAAGCTAATTATGTATCTCGACAGACTCAAAATCGAGATTTTCAGTAATTATGCAAAATGTCGGGATTATCTGTAATTAAGCTTCAAACTGTCGGGATTTATGTTGTTTGCCCAAATGATTTCACAGGACAGCCTATTTGGACACCGCTATTTATTTATATTTTATATATTCTTATAATTATTTAACTTTTATCCAATTTTGGAAACAACACACAAATCGTATCTGAAGTTTTATATGATTGAAGTTCAGATATTTCGACCATGCAAAAATAGTGTATTGTTTGTATTTTTTTCGAACATGCAAATATAGTGGTGGATAATATGGATATAATAAAAATCAAATCAAGAATGCAAAGAAAAAGAATTAAAAAAAATAAAGGAATTGGAATTATATATATGATAATGATATATATTGAATTTTTGGAAGAGTAATTTATATGGCAAAGATATTGATACTTACTGACTTACGCACATGTGGTGTATTTATTTTTACTTGTCATATTTCACTAGCAAGAGTCAGTTTAATTAACTAATTTTCAGAGATAAATGAATTAGATTATTAAATATTTTAGATTTAAAATTTAAATACTTAAAAACTGTAGGAAAATACTACTTTGCCATTCTTATGATATTAGTATAACGAAAAAACATAGAGATGAGCATCCAAATATCCAATATTCCTCGAACTATGGTCAAAGTTGCTACGACACGCTCCAACTTCACAGAGATCCGATTACTATTCTTAACTCAATTTTAACATATTTTTGTCACCCTTTTATGTTGATGTGACACCTTTACTACATAACATGGGGACCACGTTAAAGATGCCACGTTAGCTAAAAATATTGACAAAAGGTGTCACGCCAGCAAAAAAAGTTGACAAAAATGCGCTAAAATTTAGTTCAAGGGGTAATACGACCCTCATGAAGTTGGAGTGTGTCGTAGCAAGTTTGGTCATAGTTCAGGGGTACTAGATGCTTTACTTAAAATATATCTTAAAATGCTGATTAAAGTTCTTGCAATTTGACTCTTAAGAAAGAGTAAAACATCTAGTACCCCTGAACTATGATCAAATTTGTTACGACACACTCCAACTTCAAAGAGGTTCTATTGCTACGATATCATTTTAGCTGACGTGATACTTCTGACGTGGGCCCCATTTTTATATCATAAAGGTGCCACATCAGCACAAAAGGGTTACAAAAGTACAGTAATATTGAGTTCAGGCGGGTAATAGGATCCATGCGAAGCTTAAATGTATCGTAGCAACTTTGATCATAGTTCGAGGGGCTAAGTAATGCTTATCTCCTTAAGAAGTGAAATGTTATAAGTAAAAATGAACGTTGGAACATGAAAGTAATTAACTTAATAAATTAGCACCAATAATTAGTGTCCTATTTTCCATTAATTTAAACAACTTTGCCTGCCACATTCAAACACATGTATGCCACCTAGCTAAACCTATACATTATATTATAATTAATTATAGCTAAACCTATACATTATATTATAATTAATTTATAGCCTCCCTTGTTTCTTGGAAACCAAAGTGAATTTCCTATCAAAACCTACTTACAATTAGGTTATCCAACTATAGTTTTCCAAATTAAAAAGATTAATTAGCAAGTAATTAGGGGAGATGGGGACCATATAATCACTAATTGATTAAAAACAATATTATATATCCATATAATAAAGTCTAGAAAACCATCTTTAGCATCCTTGAAAAACATGCTCACATAAGAAATATTACCTAACTTTTCGTATAGATGCTATTTAAATTTTATATCTCTCAACAATATTATAAAGATTTTAACTTTTATACGACTATGCTATGCATCATTAGGGCTAGACATAAAATATCAAAAATCAAATTATCAAATCGAATCAAAAAATTCTGTAATTCGATATTTGGTATGGTATTTGGCAGTAAAATTTTAACATTTCGGTATTTGAGATTGGGTTTGGTACAGGATATTAATACCATTTAGTATTTGATATTTACCGAATACCGATATATATATATATATATAATACGATAGGTCTAACTAACCTAATAAATAATAGTATTAGTCATTCCAAAGAATGTCTTGGACTTTAGTAATATATTCTTAAAAAGCACAAAACGTTGTTTGCACATCTCCAACTTTAATACGGTAACACCAAATACCGTACCGAACTGAAATTCAATTTACCGAACCCAAACTTTTAAAATACCGAACAGAATATCAAACTCCCACCCATATGCATCGCAGGTTTTTAACTTTTGGACGACTCTAATACAATACTCAAAGAATTAACTTATATACAAGACAGTACTTAAAAAAATACGTCATTATCGCACGTTAACATGCTATAACATAATAAACCATTTACATTGTCAGCGTATAAAAGTTAAATACCATTTGTTTAAACATAATAAACTTAAAGATATGTGCTTATAAGGAAACAAACCCTACATATAATGGATCAAACTTATAGGTTTTCTTCTTATAGAAAGAAAGTAAAAAAATAAATATGGTTGATAATAATAATATCAACATATTAAGGTCCAAATATCATAAAGAAAGCTCTAATTACACTTCAATTAGTGAAGATAATGGAGTGATTAAGGAGCAAGATAGGTTATTACCAATAGCAAATGTTGGAAGAATTATGAAGAAAATTCTTCCACCAAATGCCAAGATTTCAAAAGAGGCAAAAGAGACTATGCAAGAATGTGTTAGTGAGTTTATTAGTTTTGTGACAGGTGAAGCATGTGATAAGTGTCACAATGAGAAGAGAAAGACTTTGAATGGTGATGATATTTGTTGGGCTTTGGGAAGTTTAGGTTTTGATGATTATGTTGAGCCATTGAAGAGGTATTTGCATAAGCATAGAGAGTTAGAAAGTGAAAGAATGAACCAAAATAAGTGTGTTATTGGAGTACTTGGAAATAATAATATTGATCAAGATCAAAAAGAAAGAGATGAAAGTAGTACTATACCATTCAAAATCACCATCATGGATCATAAGGGGGGAAATAATTTTCTTCCTAAAACACCTTATTAAGGCTTCTTCTTCTTTGACAGGAGGAAGTTGCTCGGACGGTAAGCATCCCTGATCGCTTCCAATCTTCTGACCTGAAGGTTCTGAGTTTGAGTCATCAGAGCGAAAAGGGTTGGGAGATCCTAGGGAGGATTGAAAATTTTTTTTCTTCTTTTTTCTTTTTTTTTCTTTGTTTAAGCATTTTGTATTTGAAATTTACTGATCTGAATGATTTGGATTATTTGTGTCATGTGGAGTTCACCAAAAGGGAAAGTACTCACTTTCAATCTTCCAACCAGAAGATTGTGAGTTCGAGTCACTAGAGCGAAAAGGGAGGGGAAGTGGGAGGAGTGAAAAAAAAAACTTTCTTTCTTCTTCTTGATTCTTTCTTTTTTTTTTCTTTGTTTAATCGTTTTGTATTTGAAATTTACTGATCTGAGTAATTTGAATTTGTGTGATGTGAAGTCCACCAAAAGGGGAAGCGCTCTCTACCAGAACTTTCTCTAAACGGACTTTCATTAGAAAATTTGTATTTTCATCTAATTTTTTGTCTCTCTGTATGTACCTAAAATCTACTGGCTCTACTAATTTAGATTCTCGCCATACGGGGTTGAAGAAACACTTCTTCTATTAAAAGTTTGTATATTCCTAAGGCTCGAACTTGAGACCTTGGTTCACTTCTTTTATGTTGTGACATAAACACTATGAAATGTTCTAGTTTTGTGTTTTAATGAGTAATTTTGTTTATAATTTGGGTTCTTATCCTTCATAGGATGAGAAAATTAAGCATGATCTAGCGATTAATAAAGTAAATAAAAATTATGCAAAGTACTTATGGTTCAAATTTTAATATACACAAATTCTGTCTAAAATGTTGATTGACAAAGTTACTTGTTGCTCGTGCTGGTAAAATCATTTAGCATACATCAAATAAAGTAATTAAAATGCACATAAACTGACACGAACACTAAATAAAGGTATCAACTAGCCAACTAGGCATGCAAAATGGCATCATAAAAGTGTTATATTTTTGAAACCCTAGAATCTAGGACCACAAATTTGACTTGTTCTAAAAATGCTTATTTTGTCACTATTAAAAGTCTCTATCTTGCTGGCACTATGAACTCTTATTAAATTGAAAAGAACTATATTTTACTTCCTCCAAGTGAGTATTTGCATTAATAGATAAAATTAATAAATAGGTGGAAAATAGTGACGGAGCGAGAATTTTCATTTAGGGAATTTAGAAGTAAATATACGAAAAAATATGTAAAAATAGTAAAAAAATAATATAATTTT
Organism: Capsicum annuum; assembly: GCF_002878395.1. Classification (NCBI taxonomy): domain Eukaryota; kingdom Viridiplantae; phylum Streptophyta; class Magnoliopsida; order Solanales; family Solanaceae; genus Capsicum; species Capsicum annuum. Next base: position 773,650 of record NC_061116.1, read on the forward strand.
CCGTCAAAAGAGGTTCGAATGAACCCTTGAGCAAAGGTGCCTCCGTCACTGGTGGAAAGAAAAACAAAATAAAGGATATGTAATAAAAAGTCAGTCTGGTGCACTGAAATTTTTACTATCTGTGGAGTTCGAAGAGAGCCGAATCACAAGAGTTAATTATATAAAGCCTTGTTTTGTATTTTTGCAAGAGATTGTTCTCACGATTTAAACCGTTGACCACCTGATCATATCATAACAACTTTACCGGTTACTCCAATAAATTAAGAGGTGTACTTATATTATTAAATTATTATTCATGAAAGGGACTAAGAAAGAAAAGTTACAATGTATCTGTGATTTCAAGATTTTATCCAAATAAAACATTGACTTTAGGTGTTACTCTTGTTAAAAAAAAAAAAAAAAATCTTAAAAGGATTTAGAATTAATTCTAAGTTATGTGATTAATAAGAGATATGCAAAAAGAGCATTTCGATACCCTAATGTTTCTGCTATGTGTGGAATTCATGAAAGCGTCGAGCCACAAGGATTTATTGTACATCGCCTTACCTTCAGGGGCGGAGCCGACCCTTTAATAGGGGTTCATCCGGGTCCTCTTCAATAAAAAAATATATCATTTATACATGATTAAAATTAATTTTTATACATCAATAGTAAGTATTGAATCCCTTTTGAGTGTATTTTTTTAAAAATACTGCAGTCCCTTAACTGAAATTCTGACTCAGTCTCTGCTTACCTTACATTTTTATCAAAAATTATTTTTACGACTTTAATTCATGACCTTCTGATCACGTGACACTGTGAACTCTTGTTAAATTGAAAAGAACTGTCTTTTACATATACTCCCTCCAAGTGAGGATTTGCATTTTTGGATAGATTCATAGGTGGAAAAAAGAACAAATAAGAGCATGAACCAAATTTGAAAAAATCACCTATCATGTACTCATAAGTCATACACATAAAAAATACCAATAAATTATATGTGCAAATAAGATAAATTTCGATAATTTGGAGCTTAATTACAAAGTTTTTTGATATTTTGTATGATTACTGAAAATCTTAATTTTTGGTCTGTTGAGATACATAATTAGCTCCCTATACATGCAACGATATTTTTTTCTTGTAAAGATACATAATTAGTCCTCGATATTTTTTTTCCCCAGATTTTGAATGTGTCAACATACATAATTAGCTTTCCGATATATCTAACAAAGATATATAATTAGTTGAGATTTTTATAATTACTTTATAAAGATGAAAATTTATATAAATATGCTAAATTGAGGTGTTCGGTCGAAGTCCTTTCGACAAAATAATAACAACAATATATTCAGTGTATTTGTACAAAGTAGGGTTTGAGGAGGGTAAAGTATAAACAGTCTATATTACTACCTCATATGAAATACAGAAGCTGCTTTCGATAGACCTCCGGCTCGTAACAGATAATAGTATAACCAATAAAAAAACCTAAAATCAAACCACTAAAAGGAATATTACCACACTTCTAGATAATAAAGAAAACAAGGCACAGATACAATTAAAGAATTCTTCTCTATTATTACAGACGTACTTCTACCTACTAACCCTCTATCCTAAACCACATTCTCCACACCTTCTTATCAGGTCATGTTCTTCCTAAGCTGTAACTGCTGCATGTCATTTCATGCCCATAACACAATGTATAAGATGAAGTTGTACGCGCCTTGCGCATGTACCTCACTTTAATGAGTTCAAACATTACATTAAATGAGATATTTAATTAATTAATTAAGATAAATATAATAATTAAATTTAATATCTTTTGAGTATGTAAAGATGGAGAATTTATTTATTAAACCTAATCTTTACGAAAAATATTTTTAAAAGTCGATCGACATTCATCTACCATCTGTAAATTGCAACAAAATAATACAATGATAGAGACATCAAAATAATACAGTTAAATCTAATCTTTATACCAAAAAATTTCTCGAAGTCGTCTGACACTCATCTACCACCTGTAAATAATAACAAAATAATAAGATAATAGAGATATCAAAATAATACAACTAAACCTAACCTTTACATAAAAAAATTCTTCAAAGCTGATCAACATTTATCTATCACCTATAAACCGCAACAAAATAATACGATAAAAGTGATATCATAACACTACAATTAAACTTAAAATTTTACTCGCAAAAAATTCTCAAATCAGCCGATCGATATTCATCTGCGAACTGTAAACTACCTCAATATAATAAATTAATAGAGATATTACGATAACCTAACTTTTACCTACAAAAATTTTCAAAGCCGACCCACATTCATTTAGCATTTGTAAATTAAAATAAAACAATAACATAATAAAGATATCAAAACAATATAATTAAACCTAACCTTTACACAAGAAATTTTTCAAAACCAACCTACATTCATCTACGACCTATGAACTATATAAAAAAAATATAATAGTGATCACAAAGCTTCGATTTTGATCCAACTAACTCTTATTCGAGCGAAAATTTTGACCCTAAAGATTGATTTTGAATGAAAACAAAGAAGATATATATATATACACACACGTCGAATTTTATTATGCTATAGTGAAGAAGTTAGGGTTAGAAAATCAAGCATCCACCATCAATCATATTCTCCCAATAGAAAAATCGGTTTGTTCTCTAATTTAACGTACATTTCAATATTTATAGAAGTACTTTCTTAATAGAATCCTATTTTAGGAGTATTTTACCAATTGAACACTAGAAAGGAAAAATATTAATTAATTCTCCTATCATATATTTTAGGAAGTCTAGTAGAAAGGAAAATATTAATTAATTTTTTTATTATATATTTTAGAAGTCTCATATATTTCAGGAAATCTAGTTAATATAATAAAAAATAATTAAATAATAAATTAAAAATAGTGAAAAGACAGTTTTATCTAAAAAAATTTTTAATGAAGGATAAAAAGTTTAAATCACGTTTTTAAGGGTTTTCATATCTTTAATATATTATAGATAGAGATTATAAATTATAGATTTATAGTACAAAATATCTAACTATGACCTAATTTCACTCTACAAATTTAGAAAACTTTTATGCCCTTGAATTATGTCATGTGACATAAATTGCATAATTTCCTTTTTATGTATACACGGTAAATATTGAACTCTCTTTAGTTAAATTTACGTGTTTATCACCCTCAATAAAAATTCTGATTCAACTTCTGTACATAACACAACATTTGCTCTTGATCTTTGGTTTTTGTTTTTAAATATAATACTATTTTTATTAATTCATGATCATTTAATGTATATTTATGATACAAAATATATTTATTTATGACCTAATTTCCCTCCATACAAATTTAGAAAACTTTAATAAAGATGAATTTTATTATGTTATTTTATTTATGACCTAATTTAATACAAATTTAGAAAACTTTTATACACATGAATTATGTATGTTATGTGGCATAAATTGTGTAATTTCTTTTTATGTATATATATATATAGTAGATGTTGAATTCCTTCGGATTAATTCGTAAACACAACGTATAGGACAAAGTTTTTACCCGAATTATTCTTGATCTTTAATTTTTCCCCCTTAAATATAACTATTTTTATCTGTTCATGCTCATTTAATAAATATTTACGGTATAAAATATTTTTATCTGTGACCTAATTTCACTAGATACAAATTTTAAAAACTTTTATACACATGAAATTATTTTATGTGGCATAAATTGCATAATTTCTTTTTATATATACATAATAGATATTGAACTCCCTTTAATTAAATTTGTGTGGTCATAACCCTCGATAAAAATTCTGATTCAACCATTACCCATAACACACCATTTACTCTTGATATTTAGTTTTTATTTTTAAATATAATACTATTTTTATTTATTCATGCTTATTTAATAAATATTAAGGATACAACATATATTTATTTATGACCTAATTTAATACAAATTTAGAGAACTTTTTGTACACATGAATTATGTTGTGTACCATAAATTGTGTAATTTTCATGTTGTGCCAAGTTTAGACAAGTGAGTTGCGTGGCAATGCACAAACCTTGAGATTGTGGGGATTTCTTTTTGCATCATTATCTTTTTGTATGACAAGAGATGAATTTAAAAGACAACATGCATGCAGTGATGGAGCCAGAATTGACATCAAGGAAATTCATATGTGAATATACGAATTAATCGAAAGGGGTTTGATATTTATTATATAAATATAAATAATAATTTTATATATATATATATATATATATATAATATAACTTTTTATCGAAGAAAGTTTGGACGATCCCCTTACCTTATATGTAGTTTCACCCCTGACAACTGGTGCATTAAAATTCTCGGCTTTCGGATGTTTGAAGCAGAATTAAATCACAAGGATTTATTAGAGACATTTTTATATTATGTAAGAGGTTATTTCACGACTTAAATTTATGACCTTTTGTAGTGGTGGAGTCAAAATTTTTACTAAAAGGGTTCAAAATCAAAAGAAGTAGGCATATGAACAAGCCGAAGAGGGTTCGACATCAAATATATATACACATATAAATAGAATAATTTTTCGTCGAAGAGACTTCATCCGAACCCCCTAACCAAAATAAGGTGGTTTCACCTCTGGCCTTCTGGTCACATGACAATAATTGGGTACATTGAAATTCTCGCTATGCGGATGTTTGAAGCAGAATTGAATCACAAGGATTTATTGGAGACGTCCTTACAACATATAAGATGTGTTTTCACGACTTAAATTTGTGACCTTTTGGCAAAAAGACAATAGTTAGGTACACTAAGATTCTCGCAATGCGGATGTTTGAAGAAGGATTGAATCACAATGATTTATTGGAGAAGTCCTTACATCATGTAAGAGGTTCTTTTCACGATTAAAATTCATAACCTTCTGGTCATATGACAACAGTTGGATACATTAAGGTTCTCGTTATGCGGATGTTTGAAGAATGATTGAATCACAATGATTTATTAGAGACGTCCTTCATTATGTAAGAGGTTGTTTTCACGACTTAAAGTCGTTGCCTTCTGATCATATGACAATAATTGGGTACACTAAGATTCTTGCTATATATGCTAATGAAATCACAAGAATTATTAGAGACGCCCTAACGTCACATTATGTAAAAGACTATTTTCACGACTTAAATTCGTGATCTCCCGATCACATGTCAATAATTGTATACACTAAGATTCTTGCTATGCGTATGTTTGGAGAAGGATCGAATCACAAAGATTTATTAGAGACGACCTTACATCATTTTGTATGAGACGGCTTTCACGACTTAAATTCCCGACCTTCTGATCACATGACAATAGTTGAATACACTAAAATTCTCGCTATACGGATGTTTGAAGAAGGATCGAATCACAAGGGTTTATTTATTGGAGACGCCCTTACATCACATTTTATAAGAGATAATTTTCTCATTTTAAATTTATAGCCTTCTAATCATATGACAACAATTAAATACACTAAGATTCTCGCTATGCAGATGTTTGAAAAAGAATCGAATCACAAGGGTCTATTGAAGACGCTCATATGTCACATTTTGTAAGAGATTATTTTTACGACTTAAGTTCGTGACCTTCTAATCACCTGAGAACAACTTTACCTCTTACTTACAGACGTTCCTTCGTCAAAAAGACGAATCTAAAATTTAAAATTCACAAATTTTTATTATTATCTTAAATTAATAATCAATAATAATTGAATTGATAATTAGATGTTATAAATATCTAATAATTTCACTTTAAAAAAGTCTGGGAGGTAATAGAACTCCCGCAAAGTTCAGTATGATCAACTACAAATTCAGAAAAAGTGCAAGTATTTTTCGGACTATTATCCCGACATATAATCATAGTGAGATACAATTGTTATCACAATAATTGAAGTAGGCAAAGAACAACCAACTCCATTATATATAATTTTAAAAGATAATGATGGGTGGACAATTAACCACATAATCAATCAAATATTTACTTAAAAACTTAGATAAAGAGTAGTAGTACTAAAGCAAATTAGTAGAAAGATATGGAGTAGCCAGATTTTTTGTTAAAAAATTTAAAATATAAAATAAATATATATCAAGAAATTATTCAATATTTAGTATATATATATATATAT
>NC_061116.1:779892-784052 GCF_002878395.1 Capsicum annuum
GCTTAATCCTGATATATCTATTTTATCCCACGTTCCAAACAACCCCTTATTAAGGTTTTGTATTGATGTGTAGCAACAAGTACAGATTATGGTCAGAGGCGGATTTAGTATTTTAATCGCTATGGGGTTCAACGTTTAAGATTTTTAGTATTGAACTTACTATTTTGTTACAATTTTAGTGAACTAAATAGCTGCATTTTCCCCTGATGAGGTTAGAATGTCAATGCTTTTAGATATGAATCGATATGATTCAGAAGGGAAGAACTTGCATCGGTATTTTCAAGTTCAATTCACACATCGTTTGATTCACATTCCTCCGTTGATTCTAACTTACATAAGCTAGCAACTTTATACGATTTTGGAATGTTGGATGATGATCTGTTGTTAGTTCCGATAGTTTGGATATCCTGTTATGTTCGTGTATGAAACTCGACTTTGTTTACTGTTCTTTTTGTCCTGAGTCGGGGGTCTATCGGAAACAGCCTCTCTACTTCTTCGGAGGTAGTGGTATGGACTGCGTACATTTTACCCTCCCCAGACCTCACTATGTGGAGATACACTGGGTTTGTTGTTGTTGTATTCATGTATGAAACTTGTAAAACTTGCATATTACTTGTTTCCTGTCGCTATCTCTTAATCGCGGATGTTCCTTTGACGTGCAGGTATTATCAGGTGACACTCAACGTAGGCCAACCTCCCAAACCTTATTTTCTCGACATAGACACGGGGAGCGATCTCACTTGGCTCCAATGTGATGCACCTTGCGCCAAATGTGTTCCGGTTAGTACTCTTCTTTTTGTTCCTTCAAGTTACGCGATGAAATCATCCGTAAGTAGTCACAATGTACAACGTTGCAGGCTCCTCATAGGCCTTACAAACCGAATAACAATATTGTAAAGTGTAAAGATCCCATATGTGCATCCCTTCACTCGCCTGGGAACCATCCGTGTCGCACGCCTGAAGATCAATGTGACTACGAGGTTGAGTATGCCGATCGTTGTTCATCCTTAGGCGTGTTGGTCAGAGACGTATTTCCAGTAAAATTTACCAATGGTAGCTCCGTCGCTCCTCCTCTGGTGTTTGGGTAAGAAAACTCTACTCTTCTGTTACTATCTGTTGTTTCCTGTACTTCTGTTTCTTTTTTCTGGATTGTTTTCAACTGTTTTTCTTGAGCCGAGGGTCTATCGGGAACAGCCTCTCTACCTCTGAGGTAGGGTTAAAGTCTCTGTACACGCTCTACCCTCCCCGGATCCCACTTTGTGTGACTAAACCGTGTATGTTGTGATGGTTCTGATTCATGAACTTGATTCCTCTTCCGTAGTTGTGGGTACGATCAAGAAGTGCCAGCGTCAGCGCATGCACCTTTTACGGATGGAATTCTTGGTCTAGGGAATGGAAAAGCGAGCGTAGTATCACAGATGAGCAGCATGGGTCTTATCCGTAATGTAGTAGGTCACTGCTTAAGCGGCCACGGTGGAGGTTTTCTTTTCCTCGGAGATGATGTTGTCCCCTCTTCCGGGATTGTTTGGGCACCTATCGTGCGTGCACCTTCAGAGTATGTTCTGTCTATTGTTCGCGCTTTTTTATACGGAACTTAGCACTTTACGCGTAAGATGTGAGTAAACTTTGTGTATTACGATGACTTCAGGAAACACTATTCTTTGGGACCGGCTGATGTACTATTAGGTGGACGGGCAACTGGAATAAAGGGTCTACTGATGATTTTTGACAGCGGAAGTACCTTTACATACCTTAATTCCGAAGCTTACAAAACTCTGTTGTTTTTGGTAAGATAAAAAAAAAACCTCGATCCTGAATGTATATCGCTTTTTTGGCGTAGGACTTATATGATGTTGCTGAGTTTCAGATCAAGAAAAACATAAACCCAAAGCAGCTGACTGATGCAGTGGACGAAAAAGCGTTACCCGTCTGCTGGAAAGGACCGAAACCATTCAGATCCATCGATGATGCCAAGAGCAATTTCAAGCCATTAACAATTAGTTTCACGAGCGCTAGGAATGTTCAGCTTCAACTGACACCCGAGTCTTATCTTGTTCGTACTGTAAGTACATTTTAATAATTAGTTGCTCGATGAATCTCATATTGCAGTGCAGCGACGCTGATACTTCTTGTCCTGTCAGGATCGTGGCAATATATGCTTAGGCATACTGAACGGTTTGGAGGCCGGATTGGGAAATGTGAATCTCATCGGAGGTATGAAACACGAAACATCTTTCTTTTCATACTGTTCCAAAGTAGTGTCGCCCTAAGTTGCTCGGACTCTCCAAAAAGGTTGTCGTACCCGTGTCGGATCCTCCAAATATACACTACTTTTGAAGGATCCGACAGATACCCGATGACATTTCTGAAGAGTCCGAGCAACATAGGCGTCGCCTTCTCCTCGTCTAGATATTGAAAAAATGTGTCCTCTTTGGATAAAACGATTGCATTCATCTTGCCATGTTTTGTCCCTCACATTACGAGGTTGTCTTCTGACAAAAAATGTACAACAAAAGAACACACACGACCAACATTGTCTCCGAGGAGGAAAACATTAGTTTACGGAAACAACCTCTCTACCTCTGAGGTAGGGGTAAGGTCGTGCAATCTACCCTCCCCAATTCCACTTTGTGGCATTATATTGGGAATCTAAGTTGCTCGGGCTCTCCAAAAAGGTTGTCGTACCCTTGTCGGATCCTCCAAATATACACTACTTTTGAAGGATCCGACACATACCCGATGACATTTCTGAAGAGTCCGAGCAACATAGCTGGGAATGTTGTTGCTGTTTAGGACTCTAGTTTTCGGGTAGAGGAAGATGTATCAAAGTCGTTTTCCACATTATAACTTTCTTTCCTCGTTTTCTCTGCAATTACGTTGCAGATATTTCTATGTTAGACAAAATGGTGATATACGACAATGAAAAACAACGGATAGGATGGATTCCATACAACTGCAACAAGCTTCCATTGTCGTCCTGGTAAGTCGTCCAGACATGTTTCGCTTGCTTTTTTCACATTACTACTGCCCCCGGACCTCACCCGAGACCATTTTTGTTATTGTATAGACAGCATATATCATGCTTACAAGTGAAGATTTTGGTGATATATCAGAGGAAGAAGCAAGCAGAAAGTATGTTAGTATTGTAAGCTAAGTTGTGCGGACTCTTCACTTTTGATGTCGCACCCGTGTCGGATTCTCCAAAAATACACTACTTTTGGTGAATCCGACACGCACCCGCTGACATTTTTGAAGCGTCCGAAGCAACATAGATTGTAAGCATACCAATGTTTGCTATATTATAGAGGAACTATTTCACAAAATTCACTTGTAATAAACCATAGAATAGCAGCCTATTTATGTATATTCAGTGCATATCTATTACAACGCAAAGCGAGGTGTTGAGTCTGAACTGACGAACTGAAGTCACTTTCGTTAACTCTAATTGTGTGGCGGTGAGAAAACCTTTTGGTCGGGGGAGCAAATCCAACTAGAAAAACTCACGTTGGGCTTAGGGATAATCAGGCTCGAACTGATGACTTCCACTATGTCAAGGTAACACTTTACCGGTGAGTTATATCCCTTCCCTGCTCCATCGGGAAATAGAACTGGCTAATCCTCGTAGTTGCAAGAATCTTTTTTTCCTCGAGAAAAGGTCCGCTCCTTCAATATCATGATTGGGTCGACCAGACCAGATCATGAGTGAATATAAAAAAAAATGTACACACGCACATATATTACAACGTAAATCGAAGAGTTGAGTCTGAAGTGATGAATTGAAATCACTTTCGTTTTAACTCCAACTGTCCTAAAGTAGCGGAATTGAAAAAATTGAAAGGCCCAACATAACGATTATAAATCCAAATGTTCATGTAAAGTTGAAAGACCTTTTTGAGCTCAGCACGTCTGGAAGCACAGGATAACATTTGTTTGCTAATATTATTACGAACCAGTATTCGATATTGGGTCATTCATAGCATTACTATACCTTTTCGATTCATTATGGGTTGGTTATTTGTTAGCATCGATTTTGCTTAAGATGTGTTTGGAAGCCCTCGGACAAACGAGTATTTTACAGAGAGCCAACGAGGGATTTCATTAATAACTAACCCGTTTTGATCCTTTGGAACAACTCGATGAATTTAGTAGATCGCTTTAGG
>NC_061116.1:784152-826424 GCF_002878395.1 Capsicum annuum
CAGCATCAAGTGCCCATGACTAGTTGGGACGAGTTGGAATATTTAGTTGCCAGTTGAAACCAGATTGAGGTGTCTAGCTGAGACCAAGTTTGAGTGTTGTTTATCTATTAGACATAGTTGAATTTGCATTTATTAGATTTCCTCCGGGACCGAATTGAAACGATTCTTCATTAATTGAATGACATAATACGTATATAGACACTTAACTCGACCTCAATTGACAACTAAACACCACCAACTTTGAGTATGCACATCTAGACACCTCAACTCATTTTCGTTGTGTCATTTGAACACTCCAATTTACACAATGATCATCTAGACACCTCCAAGATTTATGTGTCACGTCAGCATCATGTGTCCACTATACACAGTAAGGATGAGTTGGAGCGTTTAGTTTCCAGTTGAGACCAAGTTGAGGTGTCTAAGTGTGCACCCTCAAAGTTGGACTGCTTACTTGCTGGATGAGGCCAAGTTTGAGTGTCTGTTTATGTATTATTATGCCTAATGCTGCTCCTTTATTTAGCATCGACAAATTTACTTGCGAGAAATGATGTTTCCACGGATTCCCAGATGATTCATTTGCTGTATTTTTTTTCTTTCTCAGTGCTACTGAGCTTGAAGGAGAATATTGAGGAAGCTATGCGTAAAGATAACGTGAAGGCAATTGTCATAACTGGTATGCTTAAGGCTTTTCTCGTTTTTCCGAGAACAACCTGTTGTAATAGTTGAAAGTAACGTACTTTTTAATGTATCAGGTTCAAGAGGAAACTTCTCGGCAGGATTTGATGTAACAGCTTTCGGTGGAAGTCAACGGAGAAAAAGTAAGAACGATCGCCATTTGATTAGTTGTTTCTCTCCAGTTACGAGTTTTGTGTCATTTAAAGACTTATTTTGCTGCAGCACGAAAAGAACTTGGCTTCATGTCGATTGAATTTATCACCGACACATTTGAAGGTATCCCGTGGAATATATGTCTTATAATAACCTGTATTCTGTTTTATTCGTGCATAACCATAGTAATCATCGTTACTTTTGCATCTCAGCTGCGAGGAAGCCCATTGTTGCTGCTGTTGAAGGTCTTGCTTTGGGAGGCGGATTCGAAATTGCACTAGTGAGTGTGCTAACAGTTTATAACAGTAAACAACGTGAGGTGTAACGAGTTGTTCCCCGTTGTACTAACTATGATTGAATCTTGGTCGAATGTTCTAATGCATTTGTTAGGCTTGCCATGCCCGGATATCAACCTCCTCCGCAAAGTTAGGTCTTCCCGAACTTCAGTATGGGATTCTTCCGGGGTTTGGAGGTACCATAGTGTATAGTACTACTCTGTGGGTGTCTTATTTCTGTTATTTCATCTTGTTCTGTATTTTATTGTGACTTTGTTTACTGCCTTTATTGTCGTGAGCCGGGGGTCTATCGGAAACGACCTCTCTACTTCTTCGGAGGTAGTGGTATGGACTGCGTACATTTAACCCTCCCCAAACCACACTATGTGGGAATACACTGGGTATGTTGTTGTGATTGTTAAACGGTCAGTTATTAACCGAATCATGTGGAAATTTTTTGAAATCGTTTAGCTAACGTCATCTTTTTGAGAATTTAGTTACGATTGTTGCATTTCATACTTAATAATACGAATAAGAGACAAACTTTTGGTTCGCATGTACATGACAGACGGCCTTACTTTGCCTTCTCCTCGGGCACAAAAAGTTTTCATGTGAACTACAACTGTTTCTGCGTTTTTTTTTTTTTTTTAAATTGAAGGGGAGCCTTGAAGTAACTGGTAAAGTTGCTGCCATGTGACCAGGAGGTCATGGGTTCAAGCCTTGGAAACAGCCTCTGGCAGAAATGCAAGGTAAGGCTTCGTACGATACACCCTTAAGGTGGGGCCCTTCCTCGGACACCGCGTATAGCGGTAGCTTTAGTGCACCGGGCTGCCCTGCATTCTTTTAAAAAGAATCTTTCGTGTGAAATATGATAAGGCAGAATGATGATGATTTTGTCAACAGTTATACGTTATGATTATTCTAAAGTTTGATTTTTTTCCCAGGAACACAACGACTTCCTCGGCTGGTTGGCCTTCCGAAGGCTCTTGAAATGATTTTGGTACGTTATTCAGATTCCTCTTTATTTTTGGTCTTAGAGGTGTCATTTTAACGCTTAACGTATCTAGTTATACAGCATATGGTTGAGTTTCTTCGGCATCTTCACATGCCTTTTCTTATAAGAGAGTCTCGGTCAAGGGTTGTCAGTTTTCGTAGTGCTAGAAATTGGAGTACAATTGAGCAGAATAACAAGTTATCTCAACTTCTTTTCCTTTCTATCATTTTGACTATAACAAAGTGAGGTACCAGACAATCGACACTTTTCTTGAGCAAGCAGACCTCACGTAACCAACATTAGCCATCGCTTCCCTCTGATGAATTCTATTCAACATTTTGGAGCTTTCGCTTCCTGATTTTCTAACTCGGTTCCCTTATTTTCCAGACGTCAAAGCGGGTAAGTGGAGAAGAAGCTTGCAGTATGGGCCTAGTGGATGCGATGTCTCCGTCAGATCGGTTGCTCGGATCAGCTTGTCGATGGGCTTTGGATATCTTAGAATGTCGAAGACCATGGTCTATCAGTCTTTCCAGAACAGATAGATTAGCACCTCTTGCAGAAGCTAGGACGTTGCTCAATTCCGCCAGAGCTCGGATGCGTAAACAAAATCCAAACGTTATCCATCCCTTGGTTTGTATCGATGTCATTGAGCACGGTATTCTGTGTGGCCCTCGTAATGGACTATGGAAGGTGATATACTCTTCATGATCTCTCTTTGCTACGACTGGCTAAACGGAATTAGCTGTTACTCGTCTTATATTGGCAGGAAGCAGAAGCTTTACATGAACTTCGACAATCTGATAGTTGCCGGAGCTTAGTGCATGTATTCTTCGCAAAACAGCGCACTTCTAAGGTTCAAAAAGATCGATTCTTGAAATTTGTACCGTATGATTTAGCATGGCTTCTGTGGCTGCAGATCGCTCGTTCTGTATATTCTTTGTTGATCGTTCGATACCTTTACTGTTTCAGATTCCTGGGATTACTGATACGGGATTGCTACCGAGGAAGATTAGAAAGGTTGCTATACTTGGCGGGAGCTTGATGAGTTCCGGAATAGCAACAGCGCTGGTATTCGCAAACCATTATGTAATCATGAAATATATGGATCAGAAATCTCTGGAAAACGGCATTGACGGAGTTAAAGGTGAGAAGTAATTGAGAAGTCTCCTTAATTACTATTAAATTAGTTCGCAAGGTTCACCAATTCGAAAAATGTTTGTTTCTTTTCCAGCCGATCTGGAAGGACGTTTAAAGGAAGGAAAGATGACTCGAGAGCATTATGAAAAAGCGTGCGCGCTTTTAAGGGGTGTTTTGAGCTATGATACCTTCAAAGACGTGGATCTAGTCATAGAGGTTGGTTATTGTAGGATTTTTGAAAGGCATTACACTGAATCACTACGTTGAAGCTACCGTTTTTGTTAGTATGCTGCTGCTTAATGAGCAAATGCATTATTTTGTCCAGAATTTGGGTTTTCGGAGATAGTAATAATCAAAAATTTGGCTTTTATCCAGTCCGGTCGGGTGTTAACGTTGAGCTTAATCTTTGTATAGTAGTCAGATTCAGACTTCTCATTTGTTTCTTCTTCTTGATTAATAGGATATGCTTGACGTTGTCTCGTTGAAGCAACAAATTTTTGCTGATCTGGATGAGTGTTGCCCACCTCGCTGCATTTTTGCTTCAACTACTTGTATAGTCGACTTAGATTTGCTCGGAGAAAGGATGAAAACATGTCGGGAGATTGTCGGAGTCCACTTTTTTAGGTAAAGGTGAATCAAGCAGTCGTAGTATATCTGCTTTGACTGATGAGTTAACGCTTGTTTATAACTTGATCGCAGCCCGCCCACTGCGACTGATCTCCTGGAAATTGTCCGAACAGAGAGGACATCCCCTCAGGTGGTTGTTGATCTGTTAAACTTTGGAAGGAGGATTCGAAAGACTCCTATCGTAGTTCAGGATTGTACAGGTTTTGCAGTCAGACGTATGTGCTTCCCCTACTTGCAGGCAGCGATGTTTCTCGTTCAACATGGTGCTGATGTTTATCAGATTGATAAGGCTCTTACTAGCTTCGGGATGAAACTGGGTCCGTTTAGGTGCATATTCCATTCGACGTTCTATGAATGTAAAATTGATTTGATCGAGTTGTGCTCTTTAGTCAAACCCTCAGTTTCTCCATACAGAAGGAGAAGCTTATTCCTTTTAAGTACTAAATAAAGTTCATATGACACACATTTCTCATGCGGTTAATCTACTAGTGATGAACTATGTTGCTCGGACTCTTCAAACGTGCCTACAGGTGCATGCGGATCCTCCAAAAATAGTGTATTTTGAAGGATCCGACATGGGTGCGGCAACTTTTTTGGAGAGTCCGAGCAACTTAGTTGATGAATGTGATCGTCAGCATATTTTCTTGTATTACGTTCCACTTTGAGCGCAAGACATCTCCTGTCGTTACTTCCATTTCTTTTGGATGATGTTGGTAATTTCAACTGCAGAATGCTTGATCGAGATGGATTCCAGTCTGCGGCTGTGTGTGATGTGAAATTCCTCGAGACTTTTCAAGATAGATCTTACGAATCAAATTTGATTCCAATCATGCGGAAAAATAACCGTGAAGGTAATGCACACTTCCTTCTTGTCATCAGTACTCGGATTGTATTTTGTCGTTAGCTTTTCTTGAATTTCTCACCGATGGAATGTGTACTAGGTGAATCCACTCGCCAAGGCTTCTATACGTACAATGACAAGGGAGAGGCAAGCCCAGATCCCGAAATATCAAAATATATCGAGATGACGAGAAGTATGTCTGGTATCACTATTAAACCAAAGGTCCCCTCTCTTTCGCTCTCTCATTAAACTGTCGTTTTGATTCTTCTATTGAGAGTTCTCTAGTAATCATCCGACTTATCTTGAAGAAAGCTGCGGCTGAAAAAATAGAACACATAAATGATGTGCACGATATATATTAACCATAGAAGCGGAACACCAAGATACAATCCATCAATCAAAAAGAATAACAAAAGAGCGAATAATGACACCAAGACGAATTATCGCTCAGTTAATTCTCGAAACAGCGTGACTTTTGAGCAGGGAAGGTCCCTTGCAAGCAGTTCAATCTGTGTTTTTTGTTGTGTATCGGTTCTTTCGTGATTGTAGACTTCATAAATGATCCAAATTGTAGTTGGAAAACATACAATGCATTTAACATATATAATGTATCTTTGGAAAGGTCTTTGAATGCTTCCTTTCTATCTATCAATTTATGACGTTGTCCACGTCTGAACAATCATGTTGGTACAGTTGGCAACGTTGTCTGATGGAGAAATTGTTGAGATGATTCTTTTCGCTGTACTGAATGAAGCATGTCTCATGATATCAGACGCAGTTATAGTGAAATCCTCCGATCTTGATGTTGCTTCAGTTTTGGGTATGGGATTCCCCGAATACAGGTATTTTCGCTTAGAAATCATTTGTTCCATGACGATTACTCGTACACTGATTGTATACGTCGATGATTATCAGGGGAGGCATAATTTTTTGGTCTCAGTCTGTTGGCTCGGAATATATCTGTTCAAAATTGGAAGAATGGTCGAAGGAGTACGGAGAGTCTTTCAAGCCTTGTGCATACTTAATCGAACGAGCTTCCAAGAGATGTTCTTTGGTGAGAAATGTTAGTTTTCTTCAACCCCGGATTTGCAAACACTATTAGTTCGACATGTTGCATCACGTGTTGCTGACAACAGACGAAAGGATCAATTTGATAATAAATATGACCTATATGTTGGGTCCTAACTACAGCATTTGGATTGGTATTTTGCTAATCAAGGAGTTTCACATGTCTGCAGGGTGCGGAAAGTAAGCAGGCCAAGTCGCTTCTGTAAGACTGTGATGACGACAACAACACATCATTCTAATACGTGGTTCATATGTCAGACATTGTGCGATGTTGGTGTAAATTCTCGTGCTTGTTGGAATTCACACTCGCTACTCCGGTTGCTTGATCTGTATGTAGCATTCACCTAACGGGATCATTGTGACTGAGACTGCAGTTTCGTGTTGTATAAAGTAGGGATGATTGCTTCCATTACTGGTTAAAAGGCTGCATACGCACCACCCACCCCAAACTCCAGTCGTGGGGATTACACTAGATATGTTGTCGTTGTTGTAGTACACTAGTACTTCAACTCTTCAAGTGCGATATACGTAGAAGGAGCTGGTCTAAGGTACTGTTTTCAGCAAATGACTTTTTCGCTATTGTATTTGCTTTGCGTACTTGTTTTTTATATGCTTTACTTGAGCCAAGGGTCTTTCGGAGACACCCTCTCTACCTTCACAAGGTAGGAGTAACGCTGCATACGCACCACCGTCCTCAGACTCCACTCATGGGATTACACTGGATATGTTGTCGTCAGAGTAGTACGCTAGTACTCTTCAAGTGCGATATACGCAGAAGTAGTACACTACTGTTTGCTCATACTTGTTTTTTATCTGCTTTACTTGAGCCGAGGGTCTTTCAGAAACAGCTTCTCTACCTTCACAACGTAGGAGTAAGACTGCGTACACACCACCCTCCCCAGACTCCACTGGCGGGATTACACTGGATATGTTGTTGTCATAATAGTACACTAGTACTTCAACTCTTCAAGTGCGATATACGTAGAAGGGGCTGGTCTATGGTACTGTTTTCAGCGAATGACTTTTTCGCTACTGTATTTGCTTTGCGTACTTGTTTTTATATGCTTTACCTGAGCCGAGGGTCTTTCGGAAACACCCTCTCTACCTTCATAACGTAGGAGTAAGGCTGTACACGCACTAACCCCAGACCCCACTCGTGGGATTACACTAGATATGTTGTCGTTGTAGTAGTAAAGTGCGATATACGTAGAAGTAGTACATTACTGTGTTTGCTTGGCATACTTGTTTTTTATATGCTTCACTTGAGCCGAGGGTCTTTCGGAAACAGCCTCTCTACCTTCACACGGTAGGGGTAAGACTACATACGCACCATCCCCAGACTCCACTTGTGGGATTACACCAGATATATATGTTCACTAGTACTTCAACTCGCCAAGTGCGATATAGGTAGACGGAGCTGAAATGGTGAATTGAGGTAGACTAGTTATTCAATATCTGTATCGGTGTGGAAGTTGCTGTCATGTGACCAGGATTTCACGGGTTCAAGCCTTGGAAACAGCCTCCGGCGGAAATGCAAGGTAAGGCTGCATACAATACACCCTTGTGGTGGGGCCCTTCCCCGGACCCTGCGCATAGCGGGAGCTTTAGTGCACCAGTCTGCCCTTCATTAATATATTATAATTGATGAAATTAAAGCTTGTAAGTAATGTAAAGTGTTATATGTGTTTACAAGTTTTGTCTATTAGTCATGAATTTTCTTACAACAATTTGACATTATCCTTGCAGCTTCCTCTTTAGAAAGACTTGTTAAATTGGACAAACTAATAATCTATAAACCATAGGTTAATTTTCTTCCAATAATATTCATGAAGTATATACCTATGTCTTTAACAACCATTTTCTTGTTCTTTCTCTTCTTTACTACTGTTGTTTCAGACACTGAGAAGACATCGGTCTACGATGAGCTTCAACGCTATGACTTCCCTATCGGCATTCTTCCTAAAGGTGTGATAGCCTACGAGTTGAACTCGATGACAGGTGAGTTCTCGGTGTATCTCAGTGGCTCGTGTAGGTTCATGTTGAGTTCGTACGAGCTACATTACGCGCCTGTGATCAACGGAGTTATATCGAAAGGAAGGCTTAGGAAAGTAAGTGGTGTTAGTGTTAAGGTTGTGTTGTTATGTTGGCTTAACATTGTTGAGGTTAAGAGGATTTGTGACGATCTGCAATTCTCAGTTGGATTTACTTCTGCAAATTTTCCTATTAGGAGCTTTGAGAAATCGCCTCGTTGCGAATGTGGGTTGCGTTGTATTCACGAGGATGAAGGGGAGCTCGGACAAAAGCTCCCCGTGTCTTCCTCGTAGAGTGTAGTAGTGGCGTACGCAGAATTTTATGCAAGCAGTATCGGTCTATTGTTACAACGTACTTTGAGTCTGGGGCTTTGAGAAATCGCCTCGTTGTGAATGTGGATTGCATTGTGTTCACGAGGATGACGGGGAGCTCAGATGAAAGCTCCCCGTGTCTTCCTCGTAGAGCGTAGTAGTGGCGTACGCAGAATTTTATACAAGCGGTGTCGGTATATCGTTACAATTGTGTGAGTCTGGGGCTTAGGTGGTTACAACTTCACTTCTATTCAAAAATTGATGTCTACTTTATACTATTTTGCAAGCAATGCTATACAACATAGCAGTGTGTATCTCGTTTTTGTTGCGTGCTTTTATGCTTTCTGTTTGTTTGTTTGATTATGTTGTTATCTGTTCTGAGCCGAGGGTCTTATCGGAAACAGCCTCGCTACTTCATTTGAGATAGAGATATGGATTACGTACACTTTATCCTCCCCAGACCCCACTTTGCGGGAATACACTAGGTGTTTGTTAAACTGTTATCTGTTCTGAACCGAGGGTCTATCAGAACAGCCTCGCTACTTCATTTGAGATAGAGATATGGACTACGTACACTTTACCCTCCCCAGACCCCATTTGCGGGAATACACTGGGTGTTTGTTAAACTGTTATCTGTCCTGAGCCGGGGGTTTGTCGGAAACAGCTTCGCTACTTCATCTAAGGTAGTGGTATAGACTAAACTTTACCTTCCCTAGACCCCACTTTGCGGGAATACACTGGGTGTTTGTTAAACTATTATCTGTCCTGAGTCGAGGATCTATCGGAAACAGTTTTGCTACTTCATCCGAGGTAGTGGTATGGACTACGTACACTTTACCTTCCCTAGATCTCACTTTGCGAGAATATACTGAGTGTTTGTTAAACTATTATCTGTCCTGAGTCGAGGGTCTATCGAAAACAGTTTTGCTACTTCATCCGAGGTAGTGGTATGGACATCGACATGAAAACGCGATGTCGTAAAACACGGGACGAAAGGGATCAAAAAGTCATTCTTTATATACCTCAGCTGAGAGAATAGACGTGATTCAAATAAGTCGGCGTTTGGACATAAGAATTGTGAAATTCGAAACAAAAGTAGCTTTGAAGCTCGATTAATTTGAATTCACATTAAAAAAAAATCACTTTGAAGGTAGCTTTGTAGCTCGATGATTCTGATGTTCGAGTCAATTTGTACGTGCTTCGATTCATTTTGCGGGATATTTGCTATGTCCTATCAGTACATGCATCAGATAATTTTGTCCAACAATATTTAAACAGATAAAACTTAAATTTGAAACTTCATGATCCTCAACTCACTTCGTTGATCGTTATCCCACTCCATTAATTACAAACAAACAACAATAATTAAGTGTGGAATATTCTATATATATATATTATATTATAATTTAAACTATAGTGGACAAGTTGTGCACGTTATGGTTCACTATTTATTTTTCTATTAGCATATGTAATAAAATTTTTATTCCACGTTATGTTCAATGAATCTAGTTTGGTCATTAATTACACTTGTCATTCATTTACACATGAAAGGGATCGAAGTCTTAAAATAATCGGTAAAGTTATTATCATATTATTAAAAGGTTACAGGTTTAAGTCGCGAAAATAGCTAAGGCTGTGTATAATAAATTTTTGTAATTCTGCTCTTTCTCGAATCCTATGCATATCAAAAAATTTAATGCACCAAACTGTCCTTATTTTACTCTTTTACAAAAAAAAACAAAAAAAAAAGGGTCATGGCATAATGAAAATGATAGATAAACTAAAGTTGTGTGAGACTTGGAGAACCTTGTTAGGGTCCTTTTCATTTAACCCTATTTTCCACTATTATATAGTATGGACTAAATTTTTATCAATATCCTAGAGGACAAGTGGCATTTCTCTTTTATTTTTTTTATAACTGTGGTGTTCGGGTCAGCTTGTGTGTAACTCGACTAATTGCACGAGATATTTGTCACCTCTCATCAACAACAGGTATCAGGTAAGTCCGTCCACCAAGGTTAGAACAGATGAAAAGAAATCACATAATATTTATATCTGTTAGAAATTAAACCTGAGACCTCCGATGCCTAAAAAACATAAATTTTTATCAATATCCTAGAGGACAACAATGGCGTTTCCTTTTTTTTTTATAACCATAGTGTCTGGTTGTTGTTTTCTTATAACTGAATTTGAGACCTCATATCAAAGCGTCCGACGTCTAAAAGGCATAAATTTCAACTTAATAAATTAGGGGTTCGCCTGATGTATTCATTATTTGATTTTCGCAGTTCGCCAATTTTGGCGAACTCTAACTTTTAACACTTTAGCTTAGCATTACATATTCTTTACCGGTATTTTAGTGATAGGTTCTATAGAAACTGAACGGTTTGTTTTGGTCAAATAACATGGGGTTGTATGATTTTGCTTTTAATCATACGGTTCTATTACCGTATTTCTGTGACATATATTTGTGCAGCTGGACCACTGCGTGATTACACGCACACTGAGCGTGTAAGGGTTTAAAGTGGCCCAGCTGGACAAATATATGCCACAGAAATACGATAGCAAATAGTCGAGGAGAGTCATAGAACCCCCGCAAAGTCATAGAGCATATCGATTATATTATCGAGTTATTGCAACAGGTGATATTCTACGAGGGATGTCAGGAATCAATTGAATTCATCACATTGGGTTTGTCGAATGCAGTTCACATTTCTTGTTTGGTTTGCGAGCTATTATACAACGTTGAATTTACACACTGTGCACCTGAAGAACAACGATTGTGGACTTCTATGAGGATTCTTAAAAAAAAAAAAATCGATATAGGTATAGCGAGTTCAGTTAAACCACTATTTCCTATACGAAACACAAACATATATATATGAGAAATTATTATATTTCCACTAGCATAAGTGGAACTCCAATACGAGAAATGACCATTCAAATCCTGAATCTGCCTCTGTTGATCAAGATATGATTCTTAACTGACATATATAGGTATAACGGGTTCAGTTAAACCAGTATTTCCTATACGAGACACAAAACATATATATATGAGAAATTACTATATTTCCACTAACATAAGTGGAAACGAACATTCAAATCCTGAATCCGCCTCTGATAGTCGAGACAAGATTCTTAATCCTGTCTAGGTCTGTGCTTCAACAACATGTTTCTAAGTTCAGCAGCATCAATTTCTTTAACATGACTTTCTGGTCTGTAATAACCTGTAACTGGATCTGGTCCCCATGATGTTGTTGTCTTGTTTGATTCCTTGACAACTTTCTTCATCATCACATTGCTGCTTCTACCATTGCCAGATGCAGCACCTTGTGATGCCGCCGCGTATCCACGCCTGCATCATCAGAGACGGATCCAGAATTTAAATACAGTACTTTGAACATATTATATATATACATATTAATAACAAATACGCTAACGACAAGGATATAAATGACCTCAAAGTACAATAGACTGTAAACTGCATGATCAGAGATGGATTCGGAATTTAAATACAGTACTTTGTACATGTTATTATGTAGAGTTAAGCATTCAGCCGAAGTTTCTACACACACTCCAACTTCATGAGGGCCCTATTACCTTCATAAACTCAATTTTATTGTACTTTTGTCACTCTTTTGTGCTGATGTGGCACTTTACGTGAAGTTAAACACCCGAGGCGCATAAAGGACTGTCATGTACCACGTCAGTTAAAAAAGTTGACAGAAATATGTTAAAATTTAATTCAGGGTTAGTAAGACGTTCGCAAAGTTGGAGTGTGTCGTAGCAAATTTGGTCATAGTTAGGGAGATACTAAATATTTATCTCTATTATATATACATATTAAAAACAAATACGCTAACGACAAGGATATAAATGATCTCAAAGTACAAAAAGAAAAAATCACAGTTCGAACTTATGAACTTCTGACCACATGTCGTCAACTATACCAGTTACATAAAATTTGCTATTTACATATATTTAACGAATTTCTTAACACAAATCCGCTATAATATAATTTTTCGATACAGCAAAAAAAATTATGAATATATTATTTACCTCTGAATAGCTGCATATACTGAGTCAACAACAAAAGCACACACAATCTTAGAGTTGGAGAAATAACGAGCCATTGTAGTTGAATTAAAGCGCTGCGGCGGAAGAAATTTAAAAAACTGTAATTACTTCCGCAGCAGCGAAATAAAACAGAAATGACGACTCTGTGTTAGCTGTATATATTATGTGAAAGGAAATTGTTAGTATAAATTTGTGATGAATTTAGTGTGTGTGTGTGAAAGAGAGTTATTTATAGAGAAAATTTTGGAGGAAGAAAGAGTCAATTATTAATTATTGTAGGCTTCTAAGAAGGTGAAAGGTCTTTCTTAGTTATAGGAGCCAAGCACCTAGTCAACTATGCTGTTCGTATAGTTTTTGAATATTTAAATTTTATGAGATGTGGAAAGCGGAATTCAGATGTTTCAGTGAGGAGGTGTGAGCAGTGGCGTAGTCAAAATTTTCATTGAGGGAGTTTGGAAGTAAATATATGAACTAGTTTAAGAGAGTTCGACTTCTAGTATATATACATAAAAAAATAATTTTATAACATTTCATCGAAAGGGGTTCATCCGACACCCCTGAATGAAAGGTAGCTCCGCCGCTATGTGCGAGAGGTTGAATATAGTAGGTACGGAGAGGGAGGTAGCTAGACAGAAGAAATACCGGGGTGAGGTGATTAGTCAGGACATGACACATATTTAGGTTACCGAGGAGATGATCGTAGATAGGAGATGTGAAAGACACATATTAGAGTAGAAAGTTAGTCGGTAGAAGAGTTTTCATGCATCGTAGTATGGTAGCTGAGGGTTTTAGCAGTAGATTATCTATCATATTGACGGACTTAGAAATTAGGGGTTATGGGTGTCACGAAAATTTCAACATATATTGACGTCTAAAACTTAAAGGTTCTGCCATGAAAATAAAAACACCCGACTATCTTTTTGTTTATTTTTTCTTTTTAACGTTTATACCAATTTTTAAATATTTATTATATAATTATACCTAGTCTGCTTCTAGGTGTACTAGTACTCCCTCTATTTAAAATTTATTGACTTATTTTTCTTTTTCATTTCAAAAATATTAGTTCTTTTTTTAATCAATTTTTTAATTTTAACTTTTTACAAGATTAACTATTTCAACATATAACATATCTTTATTTTTTAAAACTTAGTAAAAACAAACCATTCTTTTTAAAACGAAAAAAATTACTATAAAATTACACAAATATTTAGGACACGTGGCGTCTGCATTTACTTACTTTTCAACATTCTAGAAGCAAATTGCAACTTGTCTAATTCTTAGTCAATACTTTTTCTTGTTTGTTTGACCAATAATCTACCTTTTTTTTCCACCCGATATTTAGTATCTCTATTGGAATCCGATAAAATTTGAATTTGCATCAAAAAGTTTTACATTATGGTGTAAATCGCTCACTAATAAAGATGACTACATACCCAAAAAATTCAAACCCAAAATTTCTGGTTAACATCAGGTAGTCTCACATTAGGGCGTAAAGCGCTCACTCACAAAGACGACTACGTATCCAGAAGGACTCGAACTCAAAATCTCATCATTCTTTTTGGAATTTAATTTATACTCTTTGATTTTTGTCGTAATTTGCATGGTATATTTTACTTTCTAAAATTCCTAATTAACTACAATGAGTTTTTAGTTTTTCTTTTTTCTCACTCGGTGTCTGGTATAC
Source organism: Capsicum annuum (assembly GCF_002878395.1). Taxonomy (NCBI): domain Eukaryota; kingdom Viridiplantae; phylum Streptophyta; class Magnoliopsida; order Solanales; family Solanaceae; genus Capsicum; species Capsicum annuum. The sequence continues at coordinate 798,029 of NC_061116.1, forward strand.
ATATTGTAATTCAATTAAATTTGGATCGCGTTGGAAAGTCTCGTATTGAAGGAAAAACGTTTCATAACAAAGGTGACACATACTTAGCACCTAGCAAGGCTCGTACCCAAAATTCTCTGCTTAAAAATGAATAGATACTTATCGCGTAATGCATAGAGATGAAGTTACGATTTTTAGTTTATGAGTTATACGTTATAGATAAAACAACTTAGTTATATATTAAAGTGAAATTTTTTATCTGAATATATGATCTGATCGAGCCAAAGCTATTAGGTTCTGCTAAATTTGTAGGTAGAATTATTATGTGGTGATTAAAAATGAAAAAGATTGAAGAGAATATTAATAATTAATTATTTATTGTGAATATAATATTTCTTCATTTTGCTCCTTGCTATACCAACAGCCAGCATGGGGAATCTTATAATTATTCATAATCATTCATTATATTAATAATTACTATATGGTTTATTTTATAAAAAGAATGAAAAATATTTCTGTAATCAATGATTGCACACTCAATGAAAAATATTTTATGTCTGCACATTTTCCTTTTTTAGAGCGGTTTGAATAGAATTAAAATCCGATCAAATTAGCTTTTAATTTTTTTTTAAATTTTTTTTTAGGTGTTTGATAAAATAAAAATGTAATTTAAAAAGTTGAAAATTGATTAATTAAAGCAATAAGTGAGAAGCTAGATACCTCAGTTTTTTACTTTTTAGATTAATTTGTTTTTTAAGTTTGACCAATATATTTACCTTTTTATCTTTTAGACTTTCCCCTAATTCCAACAATTGTAAAAACTTACACGTACCCGATGCATACATCAAATTAGTATTTTTTTACCATGATTGAGTAATTAAATTAAGTAAAATATACGTTACTTAATTATAGTTAAGTAACGTGAACTCTAAATTCAAATATATGACATACATGTATTGACGGGTGTGTAAGTTTTAACCACCCAACAACGCCCCGAATTGTAGCCCTTAAATATTTTTTTTTTCTCTTTGTCGTTTCTCTCCGTCTCTTCCCTCTAGTTTCCTCTTCGTCTTTCTCCTTTGTTTTTGAATTATTAGAATTAAATATTATATATAATTCAACTTATTTATTATATTATTAAAAACTTTAAGGACATATAACTCATTTTGATTATTTTATCGAGTTGGTGCAACAGATGTTATAACAAACGTCAGAGATTGATTTCTTCTGCTAACGATTTTTTCGAGTTCATCATATTAGGATTGTCTAGCGCAGTTTACATCTCTAGTGCGATTTACGCGCTATTACACAACGATGAGTTCACCCGAAACATAGCGGCCATGCCGAAAATTCTAAAACAAAAAAAAAAAAATACTAATTATCAAAAAATTTAGATGGATCAAAAATTAATTAATTTGTATTTTTTTTTAGTTAGGATTTAAATCATAATTTTCATTTTATTGAACATTATGTCACATCTTGATTAGGCAAAAAGAGATGGTGACAAAGACATGTCACAAGTTATGCATAAGTTAATTTAATTGAAAAAATGCATCTTCCAATTAATTAAATTATGTACATAAATATTCCTAATTTTATCATGCACCTATCACTTTCTTTGACAAAAAAAAAAAATATCGTCCGGTTTCTATAGAACTTATCACTAAAACACGTATAGAAGATAGATAAGGCTAAACGAAGCAAAAAGTATTTCTCGTGAAAATAATTTTTCGATCTCTACGCGAAAGAAGTTCAACATATACTATACATATAACAAATAATTTTAACTATTTATAATTAAGATAACTTTTCATCGAAGAGGGTTCAGAAGAACATACTCTCTTGACCCTACCTGACTCTGCCTCCGATTAAATAGTTTTAACTTTTCGTGTTAACAACGTGAAATAACTTTCCCCGCACGTATTAACGTATGTTCCTAGACCTCTTTAAAATTATTATTTTTGGAGGATTTAAAACGAATACGATAATATTTTTAAAAAGTCCGAACAACTTAGGTATTTTGCATTAGAATGAATGGCCAGAAATAAATATATATCCAATAACTTGCCACTTGTCCTCAAGGATATTGATAAATGATAGAGATAACTTTATTATATCACTATTTGAATATAATAAATTCAATGTTTTAAAAAATATATTAGAATAATGAATAATATTTTATAGCAATAGCAAAATGGATAAAAAAAATGATAAATTATTTGATCTTCTAAACTAGATAATATTGTTAAGCATATCTTTTTTTTTTTTTTTGAGAAAATGTACCTTTCCACCCTAAACTATACACGAAATTGATGAGACACACCCGAACTTTAGGAGGATCCTATTACCCGTGGAATAATTAAAATCGTATTTTTGACAACTTTAGTGCCTACGTGGACCTCCAGTGTGTTGATTCACTGATGTGCCACGTAGGTGCTTCAAAATTCCAGATTAGGTATAACTATATACGTAATGCTTCAAAATTGGTATAGGATTGGATAAAAGCACCCTTTTGAACCAAGAAGATAACTAGGCGCTTCAATTTCCAAGCGGAAACTTAAAAATCTAGGTGTCAATATATGTGTTCGAACCTTTCCGAGCGCGTATGATCCCTAAATTCTGGGTCTGCCGCCTTTAATACCTCCTCACTGGAGCGTCCGAACCTCGATTCATCGCATGTCCAAACCATCTCAACCTCGCTTCCCTCATCTTGTAAAATTTTGAATATTCAAAAACTATAGTAAATATTCGAACAAAATCAACTCAAAAAGTGGACCCCAAACCCTGAACATCCACGACCCCTAAATCCTGAATCCGCCACTGCTCGCACCTCTTCACTATAACATCTGAACCTCGCCTCATCACATGTCCAAACAATCTCAATCTCGTTTCCCTCATATCGTAAAATTTAAATATTCAAAAACTATATGAACAGATCAGACCAAATCTAAGTCAAAAAGTGGACCCCTAATTCCGAGCATCCACGACCCCTAAATCCTGAGGCCCCCACTGCTCACACCTCCTCACGGGACCATCTAAACCTCACCTCATCACATGTCCAAATCATCTCAATCTCGCTTCCCTCGTCTCATAAAATCTAAATATTCAAAAACTATACGAAAAATTTGAACAAAATCAATCAAAAAGTGGACCCCAAACCCCAAGCATCAACGACCCCTAAATCCTGGATTCGCCACTGCTCTCACCTCTTCACTGTGACATCTGAACCTCGTCGCATCACATGTTCAAACAATATCAATCTTGCTTTTCTCATCTCATAAAATCTAAATATTCAAAAACTATACGAAAAGTCCGAACAAAATCCAAGTCAAAAAGTGGACCCCACACCCTCAAGGTCACACAATACAACATGGCCTTTGGGACAATGACTAGGTGCTTGGCTCCTATAACTAAGAAAGACCTTTTCACTTTCTTAGAAGCCTACATTATTGTGTCCCCATTCAATTCATTCACGCAATAATAATAATAATAATAATAATAATAATAATAATTAATAATTGACTCTTTCTTTCTCCAAAATTTTCTCTATAAATACCTCCTCCTCACACACGATAATTCATCACAAATATATACAGCTCAGAGTCGCCATTTCTGTTTTAGCTCGCTGCTGCGGAAGTAATTATAGTTTTTTAAATTTCTTCCATCGCAGCGCTTTAATTCAACTGCAATGGCTCGTTATTTCCCCAACTCTAAGATTGTGTGTGCATTTGTTGTTGACTCTATTTCTGCAGCTATTCAGAGGTAAATAATATAAAAAAAAAAATTCTCTATCGAAAAATTATATTATAATGTATTTATGCTAAAGAAATTCATTAAAATAATGTACATATCAATTTTTGTGTAACTGGTATAGTTGATGTGGCATGTGATCTGAAGGTCATAGGTTCGAGTTGTGTATATACAATCTCTTAGAACCATGAAAAAAATCTCTTGCAAAAATACAGAATAAGGTTGTGTTGTGGTTCGACTTAGCGCGTCTAATTATCTTTTTTTTCAAAAATATATACAAATATTAAATTTAAAACATCCTTCTAAAATTCAAAACTCATAAAATTTAGAATTTTAGCTCCATTTTTGTGTGCATACAAGGTTAAATTTTTCTTTTTTATGTATATAAACTAAATCATTAGCCTTTTCATCTATTCACTTTTTTTATCATATTTTAAATCTCTTTTGTGAAAATTCTAATTCTCAACCTCACCTTAAATAAAAAGAAGAGTTAATGCTCTGTTTTCATCTTGAGTTATACACAAAATTATTAAGACACATCTGGATCTTATTATCTCTGAACTAATTAAAACTGTATTTTTAACAACTTTAGTGCTTACATGGCACATCAGTGAATCAACACACTGAAGGTTCATATAGACACTAAGATTGTCAAAAATATGATTTTACTTAGTTCAGGGTTAATAGGATACTCCTAAAGTTTAACTGTGTCTCAATAATTTCGTGTATATTTTAGGATAGAAACAAAGCATTTTCTCAAAAACAGAGCTATATTATTCTTTTTTTTTTTTTGTACTTATGGGGTCATATGTTTATAATAACATGTTCAAAGTATCGTATCTAAATTCTGAATTCGTCTCTGATGATGCAGGCGCGGATACGCGGCGGCATCACAAGTTGCTGCATCTAGTAATGGTAGAAGCAATGTGATGATGAACAAAGTTGTCAAGAAATCAAACAAGACAGCAACATCATGGGGACCAGATCCAGTAACAGGTTATTACAGACCAGAAAGTCATGTTAAAGAAATAGATGCTGCTGAACTTAGAAACATGTTGTTGAAGCACAAACCTAGACAGGATTAAGAATCTTGTCTCGACGATCAGAGGCAGATTCAGGATTTGAATGTTGATTTCTCATATATATATATATATATATGTTTGTGTTTCGTATACGAAATAGTGGTTTAGTTGAACCTGTTATACCTATATTGTATTTGCCATTGTTGATAGGCGGAAATACTTGTTTAAGAATCGTATCTTGATCAACAGAGGCGGATTTAGGATTTGAATGTTGATTTTCTCATATACGTATGTTTGTGTTTCGTATACGAAATATTGGTTTAATTGAACCCGTTATACTTATATTGTACTTGCCTTTGTTGATAGGTGGAAATAGTCGTTTAGACAACACTGAAAAAAAAATTATAGCACCAAGAATTATGTCTCCAGGATCAGAGGCGGATTCAGGATTTGAATGTTGATTTCTCATATATATATATATATATATGTTTGTGTTTACTATAAGAAATAGTGGTTTAATTGAACTTGGTATACCCATATTGTATTTGCCGTTGTTGATAGACGGAAATAGTCGTTTAGTCAACACTGAAAAAAAAAAAAAAGACATAGGATCAAGAATCGTGTCTCGAGGATTAGAGGCGGATTTAGGATTTGAATGTTGATTTCTCATATATATATATTTGTGTTTCGTATACGAAACAGTGGTTTAGTCCATCCATCAATAAAATACAATACAATACAACGACGACAGCATACCCAATGTAGTCCCACAATTGGGGTCTGGAGAAGGTAGCGTGTACGCGGACCTTATACCTACCTCGGGAGATAGCGAGGTTGTTTCCGACCATCAGTACTATGAGTATAAGAAACTACGATACAATATCCATTTAAGCTCGTCTCGGTTCAATATCCATATATCTATACAATACAACAACAACAGCATACCCAATGTAGTCCCACAAGCAGGGTCTGGAGAAGGTAGCATGAACGCAAAACTTACCCTTACCTCGGGAGATTTCCGACCATCAGACTCAGATTGTCATATGATACCGGAAACTCTGAGAGAAGATAGCACAACAAATATAAGCCATAACAACATGAAGAATATGCAAGTCACCCATGCCCAAACTCGTGGACCGCCAAGCTCAGCACCGATAGTAAGCCGCCTAAACACCAAAACACCGATGCAGGCTACCGAAGTCGAGAAGAAAACAAGCAAAGAGAAACTTAGTCCTTCTGCGTTGTCTATTCGTAGCGGCTCCCTGTATGCGATGTAGTTGTACAGTGTGTCGATGAGCCATGGTACGCCGATGCCTATGTAGATGTTCACCGAATTGCTACAAGGATAAAGAAGAACGATGAAATGTAAGCGAAAACCACGATAAACATGAAAGTAATTTGCTAAATCACTATGGACTTGGCATGCCTTCTACAACAACAACAACATATCCGGTGTATTCCCACAAAGTGGAGTCCGGAGAGGGTAAAGTGTACGCAGTCCATACCACTACCTCAGATGAAGTAGAGAGGTTGTTTCCGATAGACCCCCGGCAGCCGTCTACAACATACCCGGTGTATTCCCATAAAGTGGGGTTCGGGGAGGGTAAAGTGTACGCAATCCATACCACTACCTCAGATGAAGTAGAGAGGTTGTTTTCGATAGACCCTCGGCAGCCGTCTACAACATACCCGGTATATTCCCACAAAGTGGGGCCCGGGGAGGGTAAAGCGTACGCAGTCCATACCACTACCTCAGATGAAGTAGAGAGGCTGTTTCCGATAGACCCCCGGCACGCCTTCTATTAACTTAAATACATAATAGATTAAGGATATAGTTGGTTGATGAAGAAACCTGCAGGTAATGTTAGCGATGGCAGAGTCGGCTGTAAGCTGCCGTTCAGCAGCAATTTTGCTGGCCACAAGATCAGGCCACGAGGTTCCACTCGCCAAAGCTGTGAAAGCGATGACGTAAGGATTTATTCCTGCAAGTACATTGCGGTACATTGTTAAGTCAAGCGAAGCATATAGGCATAAGAACGTTTAATCTAAACAAAGGATTAAAAAAACCTGTAACACAGCTTATCAAATCGGTGAGCTTTGTTACAATATAAGCTATTCCGCTTATAAACATCAAAGAGCATATGAAAGCAATCCATCCATGGGCAATCTGATACGGTGGCACAAACGCAAAAAGAAACTTCCACGGTAGAAGAAGTGACTGCCAGAAAATTCTTGCAACGCGTAGGTATATATTATTCAGTTTTTGGGATTCTGCACTTTCCAACTGAAAAGATTTACAAACAACCCCGTTAATCCATCAAGCCGAGGGCGTGGAACAGGAAAGGAATGTTACTGTAAATCCTAAAAGTAACAGTCCGAATTTGAGTCGGATTATATTGAATGAACTATCAAATGAATGACATTATAGTAGCGCTACGTGTTAAGCTTTATACACGCACCCTCTTTCCAGGTCTACTTATGTGTTTGGACTCAGTTTCGGAGGCCACGTGATCATAATGTAGCGCGAGTGACGTAATTATGGACTCTCAAAGAGGTTCGACCATTTTGTTCTTTTTTTTTCGGGTAACAGTTGTGTTCGCTTAGACCTCAATTGTTCCATTGGGTGCCCGTTATCTCCAACCAACACAGGTACCGGGTAATTCTACCCACCACTTAGTGGACAACTACGCAACACCCTTGGGTGCAACATTTTGTCGTTTTCCAGTTAACATAGCACAGTCGAATGGAGAATCTATCGCCTCGACATTTAGCAAAGGAGTCTCAGTAGCTATAGAAAGTGAGAATTGCTTCTACGATAACACATACACATGACAGTTTGCATCAGAGTAATATCTCCGACACTAAAAATATTTCAGCCTGCTGCACTAAAACTCCCGTTATGCGCAGGGTCCGGGGAAGGGCCCCCACCACAAGGGTGTATTGTACGCAGTCTTACCTTACATTTCTGCCGGAGGTTGTTTCCAAGGCTTGAACCCGTGACCTCCTTGTCACATGACAGCAACTTTACCAGTTAATCTCCGACACTGTGAGATTAAATGAAGAAACATATTATAACACGACAAGAAAACAGTACCATAAGAGCATCCACAAATTGGTGTTTCCAAATTGAGACGATATCAGATTCTTCAGGAATGATATTGCCACTATTCGAGGTGGAAGATTCAGTGATATCTCCATCTGCTAAGTTTTGATAAAAATGGCCTGTTGTTACAAAAGACCAAAGTTACATGCAGAACGATGATCATATTGTTTCTCTCAATATTATTTACTGACGTGGCACCTTTTTAGCTGACGTGACACCTTTTGTCAACCTTTTTAGCTGACGTGGCCCCCATTTTATGTAATAAAGATGCCATGTCAGTTAAAAATGGTGATAAAAATACGCTAAAATTGAGTTTGGGGAGGTAATAGGACCCCTATAAAGTTGGAGTGTATCGTAGCAACTTTCGCCATAGTTCGAGGAGGTACGAAACTGGATGCTTATCTCATTCACTTCACTATTTTTATTTACTCTGACTAATATAAACATATTCCGAATTAGCTTTCTAAACGTTGTACCTAATGAAATTGTATCACATAAACGGGGAAGATATGGATATCGCAGGTAAAACAAAGCGACGTTTCTTCAAATTACCTGTCCCCTCTCCTGAATGAATGGAGAAAATATCAACGATTCCGCTATTTTCTTCTTCGCCAACTTGAGATGCTTCCGAGTGTCGATCATGAACCTTGTTGAGAGGACTATATTTAACAACCTCAACAGGCACCCACTCCACTGGTCTCTCGTCTCTTTCTCTAAACGGTTGAAAGTATACAACGCACAAATTAGACTATTTCCCATATAAAGGGTAGCTCGGTGCACTAAAGCTACCGCTATGCGCAGTGTCAGGGAAGGGTCCTACCACAAGGGTGTATTGTACGCAGCCTTACCTTACCTTGCATTTTTACCAGAGGCTGTTTCCGAGGCTTGAACCCGTGACCTCCTGGTCACATGGAGTTACTCCAAGGCTCCCCTTCAGACTATTTCCCATATAAGAAAATGAAAACAAGCTGAAACAAACGTCAACTAGAGAATGGCGACGCTAAAAATTTATGATAATAAACGTAATACATACATAGGAAGGGACAAATAGGGCCAACGCTTGTCCTGTGCATAGGCATGTATCAGCAATAGCCCAAATTGCAACACCGTTAAGAGCGACTCCCACAAAGTTACAACATTTGGAGTCCACACCTACAAAGTAAATAATATTCAGGAACATGATAGAAGTTTATCATCAGATGAGGAAAAACACAACAGTTTATCATCAGTTTCGTAGTCTTGACGTAGAAGAAAATGAGTTTCAAGATCATACAAGTTTATAATTCATGATTAACATTCATCTACGAGTTCACCGGCATATCTTGTGCGGTCCTTCCTTCCATACGTGTGGAGAAATTCTTTAGAATAAAGTCATGTCGTATACAAAGATTATGTCATATCCATGATATAACTAGAGACGAAGGTTAGTTTGCAGGTTTCAACAGCATTAAGTATCGATAAGTAGCAGCGTGATGGTTTAGGTTCATCCAATAGTTCGTTAACACAAAAACTCTCGAATTAAGTCAATCAAGTACACCCAGCCACCTGGGTGATTAGTCTAGACCTACATTGCTCGGACTCTTCAAAGCATGTCAGATCCTCCAAAAAAGTGTATTTTTGAAGGATCCAACACAGGAGCAGCCACATTTTTGGAGAATCCGAGCAACTTAGGTCAAGACTGCATATAATTTATGTGCCCAAAGCAGTGCAAGAAGACCAACAAAGTAGACGGTTTCTCGCAGAGAAAGAATCACACAGAAAACCCATAGCTAGGAACGAGTCAAAACCAAATAGGTGAATTTTAACGAAGCAATGTGAGTAGATAACCTCTAAGATTATATACAGCCAGATGTAGGCCCAAAACGACCAAAAGAGCTCGACAAGCCAGACTCCAATATCCGATATCTTCTTCAATTCTCCAGCTTTAGGAACCACAACGCAAACAGCATGTATCGGAAATAGATCAAAAGCAGCAGAACCAACAAGGGTTCCCGGACCTAAACCTGGCCAAGTCAAATCGTTGTAAGGGTATATTAGCAAGATAACGGATGTCAAGATTCAGGCAATTTTCCGGTATCTAGTAGAAATGGTGCATTATACATAAATGCTATAACAACAGGTACGAGCAAAAATTTTCCGACAGAAATCAGGTTCTCGCGTTCTATCTTCTCAAAAGAGATTATAGAAACGGAAAAGATAATACTTCAAAGTGCATCCTCGTCAGATGTCATAAATCATTTATGTTGCTTGGACTCTTCCAAAATGTCATCGAGTGTGTATTGGATCCTTCAAAAGTAGTGCATTTTTTAAGGATCTGACACGGGTGTGGCAACATTCTTGGAGAGTCCGAGCAACTTAGTAAATGCTAAATAAAGATTATAACGCAGAACAGAACAAACCTCCCGCATACAAATTTCCAACATTTTGTATTGCATCAATTGTAGCCAACGAGATCTGCGGAAAGCTGGTTCCAAATGCTAGTAGAGTGATATCTGCAATTGTGTAATTCCACACCTTTTCATTTTTGACTATTTTCGTGTTTGTGAGAGGATCTATCGTCTCTACAGTCCGACTATGCTTAACAACACTCTCCATGGACCGGAAAAACCGAGCAGTTATAGCTGACAATCCTATAAAACAATAGGCAAGACCCAAAAAGTACAAGAACGTTCGAAAGCCTTCACCAAGTACAGTTTCCAGATGGATAAGCAAATAGGCATCACATTTTTCACGTCGAAGAATAGTTGAATGTCCACGATCAGCGGTATAGTTACCCAGCGAGGCCATCTCGATAACTATTTTTCCCTTCACAGTTCAATCCCCGGAAGGATTATTCTTTCCGATGGATGCGAACCTGCCATTTGTGTACAACAGTTGTTGACCATTAAAGTCAAATGTCAATCTTAATACAGTACTCATTACGTCAAGCAAAAAGTATTATCAGAAACAACCTCTCTACCCCGCAAAGGTAGAGGTGAAAGTTTACGTACATCCTACTCTCCTAGACCCCACTTGTGGGATTACGCTCGGTATGTTGTTATTGTAGCAATACTCAAGAATTATCGGAAACAACCTCTCTACCCCGCAAAGATAGAGATAAGGTCTACGTACATCCTACCCTCCCCAGACCCCGCTTGTGGGATTACACTCGGTATGTTGTTATTGTAGCAATACTAAAGAATTAGGAACACTTAAGCTACAATCCAATTCATTGCCCCATGGCTTAACTTCAATGATTAATATACATCTTAACACAAATTTAGGAGAAAAGAAAGTGAACAAAACTAGGACATCTCTACAGCCAAATCCCAATTCAATTACAAAAAAAGACAGCCCGGTGCACTAAAGCTACCGCTATGCGCAGTATCTGGGGAAGGACCCCACCACAAGAGTGTATCGTACGCAGTCTTATCTTGCATTTCTCCCAGAGGTTGTTTCCAAGGCTTGAACCCGTGACCTCCTGATCACATGGCAGCAACTTTACCAGTTACTCCAAGGCTCCAATTCAATTACAACTCAGTGAAAATTCACTTCCAAAATATAGCTCAAAAGGAAGCAAATTTTGCATTCCCTCCATTTCAAATCAGCTATCATGTTTCGCTTTTCGACAGTGACAACAACAACAACATACCCAGTGTATTTCCACAAAGTGAGGTCTGGGGAGGGTAAAATGTACGTATGTAGTTCATACCACTGCCTCAGATAAAGTAGATAGGCTATTTTCGATAGATCCTGGCTCAGGACAGATAACAGTACTGATCAAACAAACAAACAAAAACCTAAAAGCACACAACAAAAATAAGCTACACAATACACATTTGAAAGTTGACTTCTAATACATAGCTTAAAATGAATCAATTTTTGCTCAATAAAAGAAAAAAGAAAGAAATGCACATAAAACACCATGGCACTGATTCCAAGATTGTTGGAATACAAGTGAAACAGAAAATAACAACAAACCCAACGTATTCCCACAAAGTGAGTGTACGCAGTTCATACCACTACCTCAGATGTAGAAAGGTTGTTTCCAATAGACCCCGACTCAGGACAAACACCAGTATAACAAGCAAAGAACATAGAAACAAACAACAAAATATGGTAGCACACCACTAGTTAATAAAAGAAACAAAACAATTACAACAACAACAACATACCCAATGTACTCCCACAAAGTGGGTCCATGGAAGGTAAAGTGTACGCAGTCCATACCACTACCACAGACGAAGTAGAAAGGTTGTTTCCATAGACCCGACTCAGGACAAATAACAATAATAGAAAAGACAAAAACAACAAACAAAATGAAATAACACATATAATAAAAGAATGCTATACACAATAGTAAAACATTAAAAGGGTAAGAGAAAAAAACTGATGAATTTACAATAGATCCAAGATTTGCGAAAATGGGGTTGGTCAAAAACTTACCATATATAACTTTGAATTATCCATTTTGGACCAAAAATGATAAAAATGGGATCTTGAACTAATTTGTGTTTAGCCAGTTATGGCCATTCATTCCAAGATTGTTGGAACACAAGTAAAATGAAAAAATGGTAAGACAAAAAAACATTACTACATCAATAATTGCACGCAAACTGACTCGAACACCACAATATCAATAATAATAATAATAATAAAATAAATAAACTACATATTTCCAAGATTTGCACAAAATGGGTTGGTCAAGAACTTACCATATACAACTTTGAATTATCCATTTTGGACAAAAAATGATAAAAATGGAATCTTGAATTAATTTGTGTATAGCCAATTAAAGAAAATGTATAGGAGTTTTTGTTATCTGTAAGACAATTAATTTAGGAGTGTCCAATTGGTCATGACACATGTGACACATGACATAGACAAAGATGTATTATTTTTTATTTTCTTGATTGATTGATTTGTCAACTTGTATGTGGTACCCCGCTTTGCTACTCGACTAATTCAAATTCACTTTAAAAAAAATTTGAAAATTGATTTTGGAGTCCTTGGGTACGGGCAGTGGCAGATCCAGATTTTAAGGATTGTAGGTGTTTAAAAATTTAAAAAATTGGAAAAAAAATAAAATCGGGACTCGCCTAATTTAGATTCACTTCAAAAATTTCTTGAAAATTGATTTTGGAGTCCTTGGGGTACGGACAGTGGCGGACCCAGAATTTAAGGATTGTGGGGGCTTAAAAAATTAAAAAATTGGAAAAAAAATAAAATCAGGACTCGATTAATTCAGATTCACTTCAAAAATGTCTTGAAAATTGATTTTGGAGTCCTTGGGGTACGGGCAGTGGCGGACCTAGAATTTAAGGATTGTGGGGGCTTACAAAATTAAAAAATTAAAAAATTGAAAAAAATAAAAGCGGGACTCGACTAATTCAGATTCACTTCAAAAATTTGTTGAAAATTGATTTTGGAGTCCTTGGGGTACGGGCAGTGGCAGACCCAGGATTTAAGGATTGTGGATGCTTAAAAAATTAAAAAGCTGGAAAAAAATAAAAGCGGGACTCGACTAATTCATATTCACTTTGAAAAATTCTTGAAAATTGATTTTGGAGTCCTTGGGGTAAGGGCAGTGGCGGACCCAGGATTTAAGGATTATGGGTTCTTAAAAAATTAAAAAGCTGGAAAAAAATAAAAAATTATCTCAACAAGGTTCGAACTCGAGATGTCCCTTTTAGTGAAGAGCCTTAAAATCAATCTTAATGCTAGTGCACCTAGTCAACTTTTTGTTTTAGTGTGTGCTTTTATATTTTTTATACCTATTTTTGCATATTTTCTATGTAACTTTATACTTATTCCGCGTCGAGTTTACTGAGTGTCGGAGCACCCAAAAAATCAATGTAGGTCCACCCCTGGGTACGGGTAAAGTTGTTGCCATATAATTAGAAGGTCACGCGTACAAACCTTGGAAACAGCCTCGAGCAAAAATGCAAGTTAAGACGACTGCGTACAATACACCCTTCAACTAGTATGTGGTGTCTCACTTTGAAACTCGACTAATTCAGATTCACTTCGAAAACTTCTTCATAACTTATTTTAGAGTCAGATTAATTTAGGTTCGCGTTGGTTCTTCTTGAATGTCATGCATTCTTCATTAATATTAAGGCTAAATATGAAAATAATAATCAATTTTTTATATTGAATGCCTAGGGTGATAATTAATTAATTATTTTGAGATAATCTCTTTAGGGGTTGTTTGGTAGAAGGAATAAGAAAAATATTTCTGGAATAAAGCTTGAGATTAATTTTATCCCAAATTTGGTAGAAGGAGTTACTTAATCCCGAAACTATTTTCTATGACCAAGGTTGGGCATAAAATACCAAATATCGAATTACCGAACCAAACTAAAAAAATTGGTAATTGGTATTCGGTATTTGGTATGGTATTTGGGAGTAAAATTTTAATATTTCGGTATTTGGAATTGGATTTGGTACAAGATATTAATACCGTTTGGTATTCGGTATTTACCGAATATCGAATATATATATGTCTAACCCAACCCAATAGACAATAGTACTAGTCATTCCAAAAAATCTTTTGGACCTTGGTAATATATTCGTAAAAAGCAACAAAAAGAATACTAAATAGAGTATCTATAAATATACTCTTTGAAGTTTAAACGTACATTTGCACATCTCCAACTTTAATATGGGATTACCAAATATCGTACCGAACTGAAGTTTAATTTACCGAACTAGCGAACTGATGTTTATAAATATGGTATGTGGTATCTATGTTCAAATACCGATTACCGAACCCAAACTTTAAAAATACCAAACCGAATGCGCACCCTTATCTATGACGAGGGAGGGATAAAATAAGAATATCTCATCTCATGAAATATCCTTACTTATTCCGAGCAGTATACCAAACGACCCCTAAAATACCAAAGACGATAAGATGTAGTCAGTCTTATTTCCACCTTTATGGGGTAGAGAGACGATTTCCGACGAACCTTCAACAACCCTCCTCATCATTTATAGTAAGGGACAGTCCGATGCTCTAAAGCTCCCGTTATGTGTAGGATTCGAAGAAGGGCCCAACCTTGCAGCCTTATGTTACATTTCTGTCAGATGATGTTTCCAAGACGTAAACCCGTGATCTCAAGCCAATGATGTTAGTCACAAGACAAAAATTTGCAGGGGAAGGTGTGTAAGCATTTGCACCACGTACATGTAAAGGGAAGCTACTAAACTTACTATTTCATGACATGATGTTTCATTAGGGTGTGCGAAAATCGAGTCGATCGATAAATCGAACCGATAAAAATGTTATTGGTTTATTGTTATTGGGTTATTGGGTTAACGATTATTTAATGATTTTATAAAAAAAATTATTGGGTTATTGGTTCAGTTTGATTTTTTCTTATTGGGTTATTGGGTAAACCGATAACCCAATAAGAATATATATATATGCTAGTTTAGGTGTCCGCGCCTTGCGTGTGTACCTCACTTTAAGAGTTCAAACATTACATTAAATACGATATTGATTTAAATAATAAAGATGAATATAATAATTAAATTTAATATTTTTTGAGCTTGTAAAAATGGAGAATTTATTTATTAAACTTAATCTTTACCAAAAATATTTTTAAAAGTCAATCAACATTCTTCTATCATCTGTAAATTACAACAAAATAATACAGTGATAGAGACATCAAAATAATACAATTAAATCTAATCTTTACACACAAAATTTCTCAAAGTTGTCCGACACTCATCTACCACCTGTAAACAATAACAAAATAATACGATAATAGAGATATCAAAATAATACAACTAAACCTAACCTTTACATACAAATATTTCTCAAAGCCGACCAATATTTATATATCACCTGTAAACTGCAACAAAATAATACGATAAAAGTGATATCAAAACAATACAATTAAACTTAAATTTTACACACAAAAAATTCTCAAACTTGATCGAGATTCATCTACAAACTATAAACTAACACAAAATAATAAAATAATAGAGATATTATGATAATACAATTAAACCTAACCTTTACCTAAAAAAAATTCAAAGCCGAGTCACATTCATCTAGTATCTGTAAATTAAAATAAAACAACAAGATAATAAAGATATCAAAACAATACAATTAAACCTAACCTTTACACAAGAAATTCTTCAAAATCAACCGACATTCATCTACGACCTGTAAACTATAAAAAGAATATAATAGTGATCACAAAGTTTTAATTTTGATCTAACTAATTCTTGATAGAGAGAAAATCTTGACCCTAAAGAATGATTTTGAATGAAAACAAATAAGTCGAGGGTTAGAAAATCAAGCATCCACCAATCTAGACTTGCAATCGAATCAAGTTAGATGAACATCAATCTTATTCTCTCAATAGGCAAACCGGTTTGTTCTCTAGTTTAACGTACATCTCAATATTTATAGAAATATTTCATTAACCGAGTCCTGTTTTAGGAGTATTTTTCTATTTGAACAGTAGAAAGGAAAATACTAATTAATTCTCCTACCATATATTTTAGGAGTCTCATATATTTTAGAAAGTCTAGTCGAAAGAAAAATATTAATTAATTTTTCTACCATAAATTTTAGGAGCCCCACATATTTTAGGAAGTCTAGTTAATATAATAAAATATAATTAAATAATAAATTAAAAAATAGTGAAAAGATAATTTTGTCTAAAGAAGAGTCTTTTAATGAAGGGTAAAAAGTTCAAATTACTTTTCCAAAGGTCTTCACACTTTTAATATATTATTATTATTATATATATTTTCATATTAGCTACCACTATTTTTATTTTATGAGTATTTTCTTATCGGTTAAATCGAAAATTGAACCGTTAAGGATTAAAAACCGCTAAAAAATATCTTATTAGTTTGGTTAATGGTTTAGTATATTTAAAAATCGAAAATCGATAAATCAAACCAATAATATATAAAACCGAATCGAACCGACCGATTCACACCCGTATGTTTCATGCATCAATTGGTCATGTGAAACATGACATGGACAAAGATCTAGTATTTTTTATTTTCTTGATTTGTCAACTAGTGTGTGGTATCCCTCAGACTAATTCTGATTCGCTTTAAAAAGTTTTCCCAAGCTTATTTTTTGAGTCGGATTAATTTGAATTCACGTCAAAAAGTTCCACTTTGAGCTGACGGTGAAGACTCTCCCTCTGATTCAGTAATCGTTTTGAGGCCCGACTTATTTCAATTAGCTAACGGAAAGTTTTCCAAATTGGATTCACGTTGGAAAGTCGCAATTTAAGAGTTAAGCACTCGTTATAATCAGATATGACTCTATTCCGAAGGCTCGAACCTTATTAAAAATGAAGCAGTATTTATCACTTTAGTGTAATCAAATTTAATCTCGATTATTACTCCCTACCTCTAATTTTAATTGTGACTTTTAGCTTATTTTATGTTCATTAAGAAAATAATTAATGTAAGGTATAATTTAAATAAACTATTCTCATTTAATAAAAGTAGATTGATTGGTTCTTCTTAAATGTCATGCATTCTTCATTAATATTAAGGCTATATAGTATGAAAATAATAATAATCAATTATTTGTATTGAATGACTAGGGTGATAATTAATAAATTATTTTGAGATAATCTCTTTAGGGTTCGTTTGGTAGAAGAGATAAAGAAAAATAATTTCGGGATAAACTCTATCCATAAATTTGCGACGAGTCATAGTGTGATCGTTGGTATTTTGTCGTTCACGCTACATATATTTGATGGGCCTAGTAAAGTGGTGTATGTAGACTTAACCCTATATAAGATACACATTTGTCTTCTATTTACATTTGTTAGAGTTAACGAAAGTGACTTCAGTTTGTCAGTTCAGACTCAACTCCTCGCTTTACGTTGTAATAGATATACATATATGTAGATAAAGAGGCTGCTATTATATATTCTATTATTTGATTACAAGTGAATTTTGTATAACATTTGTATGCTTACAATACTAACATACTTTCTACTTGCTTCTTCCTCTGATATTTCACCAAAATCTTCAGTTGTATACATGATATACGCTGTCGATACAATAACAAAAATGGTTTCCGGTGAGGTCCTGTGCAGTTGCAATGACGACTATGGAATCCTGTTGCAGTTGTACGGAATCCATCCTACCCGTTGATTCTCATTATCGTATATCACGAGTTTGTCCAACATAGATATATCTGCATATATACACGCGAAAAAACAAGTTATGATGTGGGATCCGAAAACTAATGCCCTCCTCGGAGAAAATGTGACACTGTGCCTCGTTGTGTCTTACCTCCGATGAGATTCGCATCTCCTAAATGAGCCTCCGTACCATCCAATATGCCGAGGCATACATTGCCACTATCCTGAGAGGATAAGAAGGATCAGCATTTGATCAGATTCAACAAGCAGCAAATTATAAGGTACTTACAGTACGAACAAGATAAGACTTGGGAGTCAGTTGAAGCTGAACATTCCTAGCGCTCGTGAAACTAATTGTTAATGACTTGAAATTGCTGTTGGCTTCATCGATGGATCTGAAAGGTGTCGGTCCTTTCCAGCAGACAGGTAAGGCCTTTTCGTCCACTGCATCAACCAGCTTCTTCGGGTCTATGTTTTTCTTGATCTGAAACTCAACAGCATCACATAAGTCCTAAGCCAGAAAGGCGATATACATTGTTTTTTCTCATCTTACCAACGACAACAAAGTATTGTAAGCTTCGGAATTGAGGTATGTAAAGGTACTTCCGCTGTCAAAAATCATCGGTAGACTCTTTATTCCGGTTGCCTGTCCACCTAACAGTACATCAGCCGGTCCCAAAGAATAGTGTTTCCTGAAATGACAGCGATACACAGTTATTCGTTCACATCTTCAACATACAAAAGCGCGAGCGAACAGTATACAGAACATACTCTGAAGGTGCACGTACAATAGGTGCCCAAACAATCCCGGAAGAGGGAACAACATCATCTCCGAGGAAAAGAAAACCTCCGCCTTGGCCGCTTAAGCAGTGACCTATTACATTACGGATAAGTCCCATGCTGCTCATCTGTGATACTACGCTCGCTTTTCCACTTCCTAGACCGAGAATTCCGTCAGTAAAAGGTGCATGCGCGGAGGCTGGCACCTCTTGATCGTACCCACAACTACATTAGGCAAGTCAAGCTCGTCATGAATATCACAAGTAAAGTATAACATTCTGTGTTGTTGAGGGTACGAACTTTTAAGTTACTTACCCGAACACCAGAGGAGGAACAACCGCGCTACCATTGGTATATTTTAATGGAAATACGTCTCTCACCAGTACTCCCAACGATGAACAATGATCTGCATACACAACCTCGTAGTCACATTGGTCAGGTTCGCGAGGGGGTTGGTTCGCAGGCAACTGTATGGATGCACATATGGGGTCGTTAGACTTGACAAGATTATTATTCGGTCTGTAAGGACTATGAGGAGCCTGCAACATCATATACAGATACATTTTCAGCGTATCTAGAAAAAACGAACATATAGATGTAACAAGAAGAATAGTACTAACCGGAAGACATTTCGCGCCTTGTATACCACAGTGGAGCCAAGTGAGATCACTACCCGTGTCTATGTCGAGAGAGTAAGGTCTCGGAGGTTGGCCTACATTCAGCGTCGCTTGATAGTCCCTGCATATTAAACGAACATCATATATCAACATCTCGTCTTATACTATCAAACTTGAAATTATTTTATCTACCTTGGATTATAAGATTACATTATAAATTTATACCGTCAACTAAACGCAGTTTATATATACATTGCAACATGAATACTATGAAAATCACAACACAAATTAAATAGTGGATGGTGATATAAATATTCAACATGACTTTTTGTGCATGGGTGGGGTGGAGTGGGGGTGGGGGAGATTCCTAGATTGTATGGGGTCCATAATTTTTTTATTTATTTACGCGTAAATAGAGTGAGTCGAATCCAATCGTATTGAGTTCATCGAAACTTATTATAATATCGAGGTAGGTCAAACTCATTGAAACTTGTTATAATATCGAGTCAAGCCAACCTGAGCTTGATCGAGTTCAAACAAGTTTCGTAACCAGTCTCAAAATAAAATCAGAACGTTATTTGGTTGAGATTCTTGGAAGTTTACGAGATATAGTATCAGAGTATTTATGTAAAATAGAAACCCTGAAACAGACGAACACCAGCTCCATCGCACGTGTGTTGCACGTGTATATTCTGTCTGAAAATTCATACTACCGGAAATCGGAATATAGTATCCATATTATCTAAGAGTATAGGATAACAAATTTTACAACGTGCATATCGAGTGTGAAAATACATATTATTGTAAAATGGTAGTGAATATAAATCAACCAAAGTTTTAAATTAACATAAAAAAAAAATATAGTAACTCTTATTTTGAATCGTCTTCGATCAAATTTTATAAAAAATTCAAAATACATGCATTAAGATTACGAAAATACCCTTTAGGATAGACATTTCCATCAAGGGAAAAAACCATAGTACCAAAATACGAACGTCGATTCCATAGCCACATAGAATTACAACGATGAAAGTTCCCACATAAAAGCAGAATGTACAACATTGATATAACCCAAAGTGGTACTTCCCATTTTCCTTTCATAATTTTGTTAAAATTAAAGATAAAATAAATGTCTCAAAAATCAACAACAACAACAACAAAAAAAAAAATTTAAAATGTTTTTTTTTTTTTAAAATAGAGAAGACTTGGTGAGACTAACTTAGAACATGTAATATATATATATATATATATATATACTAATAAAAATGGAGCACTATTGTTTTAGGGTTGGGGTGGGGTAGGGGGTGGGGGGGGGGGGAGGGGGGTGGGGGGGGGGTGGGGGGGGGTGGGGTGGGGGGGGGGGGAGGGTGGGTGGGTGAGGGTGGTGGAGTGGGGGTGGGGGTTGCTTGTTGAGATTCTTGAAAATTGGTTGGTTGTTGGGTCTTTGAATTTATTTATATATTTGTATTTACTTACTAGTCTTTTGTACTCCCTATTAATAATTTTATTCATCTTATATATTTGCTTTATTGATTGACATAATATACACGTACAAAACATGTATATTATATTAGTATTATTATTAAAAGTAGAGGCGTCAAATGATACGATTCAATCGGTTATATTATAAAATTCATGTTGTGTTAATTTTTCGACTATTTTATTTTGTAAAGTCAGTTAAATAATTCAGAATTATTCCATCTCTTAATTTCTCCTCGATATTAATACATTCGATTAATTCGATATCCTAATTATTCGGTATGATTATATATTTATATATAACATTATGAGCTTATATAAATAAATCTACTAAATGGCTCAATTTATATAACATTGTTCAAATTTTTTGAGTAAAGCAAATTTTTTATATATTTGGTTTAATATTTTAAATTATTAAGTATTTCAACTTATAACTTTTTTTAACATAGTTTCAGCTATATAAATTTCATTTCAGAAACATTTAAAGATTCAATATTTGAATCCACGATTGAATTTAAAATTTTAACTCTCACATTCAAATATTACCACATAAATAGAAACAAAAAAAAGTATATATTAAATACAATGGAAGAAATCTTATTCCAAATTCTTAAATGCATTATTATTTAGGGTAAAAAGCTAAGTAATCACTCCATCCTACATGCAAATTTTTTTTAATCTAATTTCACATTTTAAAAAATATTAGTTATGAATATTTTTCAACTATTTTATTCATATTTATATCTTAAGATACAATATTTTCCTATAAATGAAATGCTTGCAGCCTTTATGAACAATTACTATAAAAAATAAAATTAAAAAACGATTAATTCCATCGTAAATTTATAAAATAACAAATAATTTGAAACAAAATATTTTTAGAAGTCATAATAAATAATTTGATATTAAGAAAATATTAATGAACAATATCAATTATCTAATAGACTGTAATAGACAAACAAAAAATTTATAAGTAATACAAATATTCAAGAATATCACATTTTTTTAGTAACATTATTAATATTGCAATTTATAGCTAACTAGAAACCAACTACAATTAAATGGATTTCATTAAAGTAGGGTTAATAAATAATTATCCTAATCCACTTTTTCCAATTTTTTTGACTTGTTTTTGTGGATAATCCTAAAAATAGGCAATAATAGGTAAAAACTTCTATATAAATGTCTATCTAATTTTTTATTTGATATTTTTAACATTCTATTCTATTATATTTGATTTATATTGATTTGGCATCGAATTTATTTATATAATTATTTAATAATAAAAGCAATATCATTGAAAATTGACTTTCTATCTCTCAAGATAGGCTAAGATCCGCACACATGTCTCAGATTCTAATTGTGAAATTACACTAAATATATCATTATTTGTTGTTAACAAAAACAAATTGTGATTTGTTAAAGTGGAGAAGTTTAAAAAAATATGTTTTTATTATGAGAATCAAATAAAATTAAATTGAGGAAATACATAAATAGTAAGATACTACTAGTATTTTGCCATGTGTCCTATTTCCAAACTACTACTATAAAATTAGTGGCTGAAAATTCAAAGCATTTTAGCCAAGATTTTTGACTTTGAAAAAAAGAGAATAATATTCCCTTCATTTTAATTTATTTATTTAATTTTGATTTGATGTAAAGTATAAAATATTTTTGAATTTTGTAATGTTAAAATAAAATTACAGCTAGTACATAAGTATATGCTTAACTTTTATTTCTTCTTCATGGTATTCATTGAACATTTTAATTTATAAAATGTTTATTTAGATATCTTTAAAATTCATGTATCACATTAACATTGAATGTCAGACGCAATTCAAATAAGTTAGGATAATTTAGTTGTTAGTTAAGATCAAGTTGAGATTGTTTTAGGCGTGCGCTATCAAAGTCAAAATACTTATTTTTCAGTTTAGACTTTCAATCACGCTTTCCAACATTATTTTTTCATAAATATCTAATTTATCTTACCATTTATTCCTTTTTTGATATTTATTAATTTATATATTCATCACTATCCCATCGTCAAGTTTAATATCTGTTTATGTATTATGTCTTAACAATTCGTTAAATATATTAAAATTTTAAATTTTATACTCTTAAACATATTACGTGAAATGTTAAAATTAAAGAGTTTTTTTCTATCTAGTTTTTGATATTTGAATTGGAACCTGACTAGATTCAAATTCGTGCTGGGATGTTTCACGTTTCGAAATAAAATATTTCCTAACAAAGGAAACTTCGTATTCAGAAGGACTTGAACTCAAAACTTCTAATTAAGGATAAAAAAGTAATTATCATTCCACTACAACCCCAGTTAGTAAAATTAAAGAGTTACTACTAAAAAAGGAAAAAAATTATTTCTTTCATAACTACTAGTACCTTTGTTCGTCTTTACTTATCCATCTTACTAAAGTCAACATCCAACAATATTTGTTTGATTTAAAAAATCGATTAATAATTTACTATATTATATTTATTTTATCGTTATTATTAAATATTATTTATTATCTAATGTATTTTTAAAACGTGAAATTTATTATATTTTAAAATAGCAAACTAAATTGCTTCTACTATTCATTGTTTTTTTTTAGTTATGTGATAAGTAGAGTTGTCAATATGGGTCGGACCCGTCCCAACCTGACCTGTAATTTGATGGAGTTGAGCTTCAGTTTTTGCAGCTCATTTAAGAATAGGGCTTTTTAGCCCGACCCGTATAAGCCCGTGGCCCATGAGGTTTGAGCAATGTGGGTTGGGCTAGCCCGTGGGTCGGCCCGTAAGTCAAATAGATGCAACTATTTAGATTGCTTATTGGTATTTTTATTTGGTTCGAAAGATATCATGTCAAAAGTTATTTAATTTTGATATTAGGAATGGGGTGTTGGAGACTTAATTAACAAGTACTAACACTATGTAATATTGTCTGGTAATATTTATATTTATTAATATTCAAAAATTTCTGTAATGGTGTGGGTTTGGTGTTTTTTGGCCCATCATTTTCATGGGTCAGCCCAACTTGACCCACAAACTCAAAACTTGTGTGGGTAGCTCGAATGGGCTAGACCGACCCGTATTGACAGCTCTAGTGATAAGTCTTAATTTGCACAAACTCTTTATTTTTAATATCGCACTTACATTATTTTTAGAGAATCCAATATATTTTTAAAGCATTCAAACAATCTCTCTCTATATAAAAGAGATCAATAGCCAATCTTATGAGGCATGATTTAGAAGTCTCTAATTTTATTTTTATCTTTTTTCTCCTTTTTTTGCATTTTTTTTCTCCTCCATCCTATTAGTTTACCGTATATTAGATATTAAATAGTTTAATTATTTTTATTAAATTACACATTAAAACATATTAATAATTATTTGCTCTTCAATTTCTATCATAAAAATTGATGATCTTCCTTTTTACAAAGACAATAACGGAGGATAGAAATGCCACATTAAATCATATACTTTTAATTATAATAAACTAAACTCATTAAATATGGCTGGAGTTATGGAGATAAAGAAAAAATGAGTTACGAGATTAATGTAATATATAAGTCTATATAGTTATTTGGTCATCACCTACTGCATCCATGAAAATCATCAACTATCCAACAAAAAAAAAATCTTTAGGAAAAGAGAGAACAAGGCATAAAGATTCTTCAACGTGTAAATTCACAGTGAGTTCACAAAATGATTATCACATTTATAAAGCATTATTTGTGGTTTTCTAATGTTTTCAATATCTTTTTGTCTATATAATTATCTTATTTTCATATTATCTTGGTGTTTGTTTTCATAGTATGTTATTTTCTTTTGTTATGTTTCCTCTTTGGTTTGTTGTTGTTGTTTCAGGTCTACGTACTGCATATGAAAAGGTAAGCTTTTTTTGACATTATTGATAAATTAGATTAAATCTTAGCAAGGCATAAGCCATAAAAAATATTATTTTTTTACATTTTGAATTTTCAAGCGTCTCTATGCAGTAATGATTCATATGATGGAGTTGACATCTGACTAGATTCTACAATGATTTGGGATCTCTACCTTCACTGAGTAGTGTCAAGATAGACACGCTATACCCTCCCCAGACCCCACTTCTGAAATTTCAATGGGTATGTTGTTATATCTTTTGATTTGAGTTTTCGTTGGTAGCTGTATATGCAAATGATTAGGGGTATCTCTTCATTTGTTGAAATTTGTTCTTTCCTTTTTTGAAACAGGATTTTTCTAGGAAGAATAAAGAACAAGATCGAATATAAAGGATACAAATTAAATAACTACAACCACATAAGATGGGCTAAGAATATATATATATATATATATATTTATTGCAATTACATGTCAATACAAGTTCAATATGTTGTTAAAAAATATTGCTTTTAATTAGATTTATAATTCCTAAATTTGATATGCTCTAACCTACAAAAATATTTTATTACATTCTATCGCAGAGATACTTGTGCTCTAATTACTCAATTTAATTTGGTTAATATTAATTCATCGAAGGTAGGGCAGAACCAGGTACATTGAGGGGTTCATCCAAATTTTCTAAATGAAAACGTACATTGTTTGAACATAATTAAAATTATCTTTTCTCTATATATAAAATATATATTGTACCTTCTTTTATCTATTCGTGTATGTACCTCTTTATATTTTGAACCCGCTTAGTGAAATTTCTGATTTCAGCACCAATCAAAAGGTATGGCGCTACTTGAACTATAAGAACCTCATGTTTTGCCCTTTAATGTTTAGTTCACACAAGTTTTGAGTTATCCTAATTTAATTATCCTAATTGCTTAATAATCTAATAGTTAAAACTTTTAACTTATTCTGATTTGTACTTGCAATAGGAGAGTAAAGATGAAATATTACGTGTAATCAAGAATATATTAGTGGTATTTTCAGATTCATGAACTAATACAAATTATATTGTTTATAATTATTTTTTTTAAAATACCTAAAAGATATAATAAATTTATATATATATTTTTTATGACCACGGACAGTTTGACTAAGTAGAATAAGTCAATAATAACCCGTTATTGTTACACGGAAGTGAGTATAAAAGAACGAAAGATAAATTAATTCACAACCCCAAATATCCATAGATGGTTCTGGAACTTAGCTCAATTTTGCTCAAAATTAATTGGGCTGCATAAAAATTAACCCAAAAACTATAAATTGGAGGTGATAAATATGTCGTAGAATTAGTTCAGGTTTGCAAAAACTGAATCAGAAAACTATATAGTTAAGTTATTTGAAATACCAAAAATATCCTCAAATCGAGGTGAGCGAAAGCTGATTCAAAGGTAAGTTTTTTTTGCAATGTCACCAAAAGCTTCGATTGAATCATGTGCATATCAGTTCAATTCTTGGAACCCTTTTAATTCAAAAGGCATTGATTACGATTCATCGAAAAGTGGGGTCCACAGTAAGCGTCAATGTAGATCAGATCGAACAAGATCAAGTACAATTGAATCAGCTGTTCTTGATATGTCTAAGCTGAGTTTATTCGATGAGAAATGTGATAATTTGAAGTATATATGTGGTAATAAGAGGAGGAGAAGGCGTGGGTCGAGGTCAGTTTCGGGTAGGAGTAGTGATAGGAGTGGGAATAGGAGGAGGTGTTGTTCTGTTGGGGCTTCAGCTGCTTATGGGACTTGTTCGGATTTTCATGTTGCGGTTGGGACTGATTCGAGCGGGGAGTTGTTCGTTAATGGTGGTAGTGGTAGTGGTGGTGGTGGGGATGTAATGCATTGGACGTTGGATGGTGGTAGTAGTGAGGTGGTTAGTAATACGACGACGAGGAGGAGTTTGAGGAAGGAGAAGGAAGAGAGCAATGTGAATGTGTTGCAAAATGGGGGGAATTTTGAGGGGTTGGGGAATGAATCGGGGTATGGGAGTGAACCGGGGTATAGAGGGGATGCGGAGTTTGGATATGGCGATGAGTTTGATGAAGAGGAAGATGATCAACGAGTCTCTTTTTGGGGCGACGAATTTGGAGGTATATGCCCTGCAATCTTGCTTTTGGTACCTCGATGATCATAATGTTCTGTTGTAGTTTCTGTTGTTTTACTACTTGTTTTATTTACGCTACTTCCTTATTGTATTGCTTTGGATTGTTTTTCCTTGAGTCGAGAGTTGATCGAATACACCCCCTCTACCTCTAAGGTGCGGTAAGGTCTGTGTACACTATACCGTCCCAAGACCCCACTTTGTGGGAAGAGGCGGAGATGACGTAGGTCGAGGTTAGTTTCGGGTAGGAGTAGTGATAGGAGTGGGAATAGGAGGTGGTGGTGTTCTGCTGGGGCTTCGGCTGCTTATGAGACTTGTTCGGATTTTCATGTTGGGGTTGGGACTGATTCAAGTGGGGAATTGTTTGTTAATGGTGGTAGTGATAGTGGTGGTGGTGGGGATATAATGCATTGGATGTTGGATGGTGGTAGTAGTGAGGTGGTTAATAATTCTACAACAACGGCTAGGAGTTTGAGGAAGGAGAAGGAAGAGAGTAATGTGAATTTTGAGGGGTTGGGGAATGAATCGGGGTATGGGAGTGAACCAGGGTATAGAGGAGATGCGGAGTTTGGATATGGCGATGAGTTTGATGAAGAGGAAGATGATCAACGAGTCTCTTTTTGGGGCGACGAATTTGGAGGTATATATCCTGCAATCTTGCATTTGGTGTTCCACTGTCCTTTTGTTTTAAGTAGTTGTAGTTTCTCGTCTAGCTTATAGGCACCTGGTCTGTTCCTATGGATACTAGCTCCCACTAGTACAACTCTCACATAGCTTTGCGCAACAAGGCGTAGGTAGATGTAAAAAGATTCATTTTTTAGACTTTTTGCCCTGCGATCTTGCATTCGGTGTTCCATTGTCCTTTTGTTTTAAGTAGTCGTAGTGTCTGGACTAGCTTATACACACCTTGATTGTTCCTACGGGTACCTGGTAGCTCCCACTACACTAGTACAACTATCTCATAGCTTTGCGCATCAAGGCGCAGGTAGAATTAAAGAGATCAGTTTTAGTCTTTTTGCCCGCTGAGAAACTCATGGTTCTCACCACTGGACCACACCCATTGGCTTATCGTGAATTACGCAACAAACCGTAATCTGAAACTAGTTGGTGGTAGCCATAGTTGAAACTAGTTGGTGGTAGTTGTAAACTGAATTTGGTGTTCTATTGTCCTTTTCTTAAAAATAGCTATAGTGTCCGAACCAGCTGATGTACACCTTGATTGTTCCTATCGTGAATTATGCAGTAAGCCGTAATCTGAAACTAATTGGTGGTAGTCATAGTCTGAAACTAGTTAGTGATAGTCCTCATAGCCATAATCTGAAACTAGTTGGTGGTAGCCGTAGTCCGAAACTAGTTAGTGATAGCCCTTATAGCCGTAATCTGTAACTAGTTGGTGGTAGCCGTAGTTTGTAGCTAGTTGGTGGTAGCCGTAGTCTGAAACTAGCTGGTGGTAGCCGTAGTCTGTAACTAGTTGGTGGTAGCCGTAGTCCGAAACTAGTTGGTGGTAGCCGTAGTCCG
>NC_061116.1:829424-847055 GCF_002878395.1 Capsicum annuum
CTATTCATTGCGTGTTGGTTATTTGTTTGCACCGGTTTAGCTTACGATGTGTTTGGAAGCCCTCAGCTAAACAAGTATTTCACTGAGAGCCGACAACGAATTTCATTAATAACTAGCCTATTTTGATCCTTTGAAACAACTCGATGAATTTAGTAAATCTTTTTAGGGCTTTCAATCAAACGCTATTCCTATAAAAATTTCATACATAAATGTATTTTATTAACTGCATTTAATATTAAAACATTGTATAATAAGTTAGCCATTTGATACATTTGTGATTATGAAACAATTTACCTAACGTGTATTTTTATAAGTACTTAAGAATATAATGATTATAAATCACACATTTTGCTGATATAGAAATATTTTTAGGGCAAACAACATAAATCTCCACAGCTTGTAGCCTAATTACAGTAAATCTCGATATTTTACATAATTACTAAAAATCCTGAAATACTTTTTTTGGGCGGGTTTCCCACCCGGTGTCCGGTACCCTCTTTAGAACCCCGACTAATCCGGATAGCGTATTACAGGGGCCGTTATGGGAGTGACGCTCTCAACAGAATTTTCTTCATACCCAAGACTTGAATCCGAGACATCTGATTAAGGGTGAATAGTTTCACCACTACACCACAACCCATGTATGGCCTAAAAAAAAAAAGGAAATGACGTCATCCTTTGCCATAGACGGAAATGATGAGAATCATATCGAGAAAGAAGAGGCATAACATCGCCTCTCGATCCAATCCAACTTCCCTGGCCTTCCCAACACACTCTTGATACGAAAGAAACCTCTCGCCATTAAGAGAACGAAAGTCCGAGTTCCTTCTCCCTGTAGGTTGAATGAAATGAAGCCCAATTTGACTCGAGACCATCACCCCCACCCCCACCCCACCCCACCCCAAACCGCTTATCTACTCGTGTCCATAGCTTGATCAGAGGTCAACACTATTGTCAAGAGCCCTTAACTAGAGGGCTCTTGATCGAGCCCTGGAAATGGAAAAAATCGTAGTACGGAGCACCTTCTCCTTTAAATGGACTCTTAGGCAACGCAAAGTCAAATTAGTTAGGCCAATGAACAGTATGGCCATGCCCAAAAAAAGCCCACCATTAGTTATCGTAACAACAACATACTCAGTGTAGGGTAGAAAGTACGCAGACCTTACTCCGACCTTGGGAGGTAACACCATCACGACCACCACAACAACAACATACCCAGTGTAAAGTGTACGCAGTCCACATCGCTACCTCAGTGAAGTAGAGATCAGTGAAGTAGAGAGGCTGTTTCTGATAGACCCTGGGGCTCAGGACAAGGTAACGCCATCACCATTAATGATTATTACAGAAACACATGGGAGGGGGAGATGCAATGATTAAACCAAAAAAGAAAAACGATCAAGACGAGAGAATTCTCTGCAGTTTCAGCATTTTTGGATATCGAAAAGGAACTCTATCCTCCTCCATGAGGTATATAAATATGTACATCAAAAAACTTATACCGTTGATAATTAAAGAGTATATGCGAAACCTTCTTTACGCTATCGTTATTGAAATGACTTTACAAGTCAAAACCCCTACTTCTACGCGACTTAGCATAACATTAGACTCCTGCGGTGCGCATCATTCAGGAGCTGATTGTACACTTAAAAAGTCTTATTCACATTTTGATTAAGAATTCTTGCAAAATCACCAGATTGGACGTCTATGGGAGGATGGAATGAGAAAACATACGAAACAGGCTTCGACTGCAGCAAGGGCTTTCTGGCTCTGACCTCATCGAATAACTCTCCTAGGTTGTGTTCGTCAAATGGAAATGATTGGTTGAGAAAAAAGCAGCATTCTCTCGCCAGCTTTTCCACCTGAAGCAACAGTCTCAAACATTCAATTTCGAGTGAAGTGAGGAGAACAAAAATATCATCTGAATCGACGAAGCATTTCTACTAGCACAGATCCATCTGTAGTTTTTTACCGAAAGAGATTTTCAGGCATTGTCTTCGAAATGTGCATTGCATTGGGACAATAAAACAATATCGGGACAATTAAATAGCACACATATTCCTAGCGGGGAGTGCTTCCCCCTTAAAGAGGTCCTACCCAGAGGGAATCTGGATTAGTCGGCTTGGATCCTGGATACTAAGGGGTCGTTTGGTAGGAGGGATAAGGATAACTAATCCCGAAATTAATTTAGAAGAGGAGCTTATCCCATGTTTGGTTGGGACAAAATGCATGGGATAACTCATCCCAGGATTAGTTATCCCGGGATTGTAGTTTTCCAACCAAACGACCCCTAAATGGTTAAACAAAAAAAAACAACACTATTTTGAGACAATTAGATAGCACACATAATATGAAGTCAATATGCCAGGCTTCCATAATTTTATCTTTTCTTTCCTTTGTTTTCTTTTTCTTTGTCATTCAGCGGTGGGATGAGGGTTGCACCCAACGGTATGATAGAGAGGTACATATAATCGTCTCTATTCATAAGACAGCAGTAAACATTTTCCCATCTGAAAGTTCAGGTATGGTAATCATGCCGGGAAAAGGCAAAATGATAAAGCGACAACAGATTAGTATGTGTTTATGTGATATAAATGTACATCGAGCAACATAGTATATATACCTTCACATATAAATCCTATTTTATATATCATTAGGCATAAATATAACATCATTTCATTCATTTACCATTGTCGATGCTTAAAATATCAATCAGCTCCACATACAAAGCATATTTTCATGTCAGCTTCCGAAAAGCTCAATTACTATTAACTTATTCATACAGATTTTGCATTCATCTCTTCAGGTTCCTTTCCCACCCCAACCCCGAGCACACCCACAAATAGAGCACTTCGGACGCCGGACAGAACTATCAGAAAGATGGGAAAAGTTAAAAAGGATTCAGGGAGAAGCTCCTCGAGGAAACTCGAGAAGTAGTTCAAATTACCAAGTATGGAATTACTTCCATACTAGTCTCTTATCAATTTACTTTTTTTAAGTCGAAAGCACAAAAAAGACTTAATTTAATCAGATCCGATTCTTCCCTTTTGCATAGAAATGTTATTGGGGATTAGCCAGTATGAGTAAATTACCTGTAGGTATGAGAAACGTATGTTATTCATGTTGATAATTACTTTAGCTTCATATAAGTTATCTCCAAGCATCCGGATGGCAAAATACTCAAAAAAGGTTTGCATCATGCTCTTCTGCCCTTCTCTATGTTCCGCTTCAAATTTCGGGAACCATAGAACACATTTAACTTCACGCCATGGAACTGAACTACCTGCAGCTTGGGATATTATCGTGTTGAATGGATGTGAATGGCCCCACAGAACTCTGATACCAGTTGGTAACTGGTCAAGTGTGGATTCATCTCGAAGGGATGTTGTAGAGATTATCGAAGACGGAGGATAATGACGTGCAAGATGCGATGAAAAATATAAATCATTGTCATCCAGTATGAGGATGTGCCCATGATTGGGAACAGGAAACCATCGCAGAAGTGAAAACATATCAGCAGCATCATTCTCCGGCAGGCATAAGCTTGGCAGAACACCAGAATAAGCAGATGGAACTGAATCGTGAGAAAAGAAACATGAATCTCCATTCCGGCATCCCTATAGATATGCCAATTAGAATCTGTCAGATAGGAGTATCGACACCCTTGAGAAAATTTGGTAAGAAGATAATATAGAGAAGCCAAAGATATTCATTAGGACCAATTAATATATGATAACTTTTGAATAAGGCAAATAAGCACCAAAAATAATATTTTCCCCTTCTATATATAAGGCACACCATTAAATGTTCATCTTCCCCATTCTTTCTCCTACCCCCTTCCACTAACGCAAGCTCTTCTACTCATTCCATTATACACCTTCCTCCTACCTCTTTCCAAATCTGAACCATCACTTACCTTCTCATATTTTAAGCTTCTACATGTCTAAATATAGGGGCGTTCCGCACAAATGAATTTTTGGACGCCACCACTCAAGTTTTGTCCCAGTTAGCCAGTGGATTAAGTTTGTCTACAAAAAGATAAATACACCCAACTATATTTAAAGGTAAAATTTAAACAAGTGGCTTAACAGGGACAATTTGAAGAGTGGCATTAAAAACGGCCATATAGCAGCAAGTATGACAACATTTCGAGCCATATTTCAAGGACATCTTCTGAAAATATTTATAGGTCAAAACAATCTCATTGAAATACACCAAGACGGTGTCAATATACAATGTGAGTTAAGGGATATCTTTATTACACCAAATGAAGCAAAACTGAACTCTTACTCTCCAGAATGGACTTTCAACCCCTTCAAATATTCTTTTGTTCCTCTATCTCCAAATCAACCCAAAAATAGAAAGTGGAGCAACCTTCCTCAACTCCTTTTCCCTAGCATTCACACCCTCATTTTCCAATAGCCAGAATTCTCAATGGGGGATTATCCATCAGATACATTGTTATTGGCAAATACTTATTCTAAGCCATAAAACTACTGATACCTGTAAAGAGAAGAAAAATTTGCAAGTGGGCCTCTGTGCTTGTAAAGAATGAGAAAAGGAACAGTGGAGACCCCGGTTGCACATTCCGCTGAGAAAATATTTACATAGAGAAGCCTCCCTTGTGGAACCTCCATTACCATAGACCGACATGTCATAGTTTCCAGAGACAACCGTAGAAGACTGACTTCTCATCTATTCAACATAGAAAAGGAAGATGTCAAAATCTTGACATCAAATATAACAGCAAAAGTAAAAGCAGAATACTGTACCTCTTTGACTACATTAGCCAAATTTTGAGCCACCTTATGTGCTAAAGATTCATTGTAGCCCAAAAATGGAACAGAAATGCATTTCCTTATTTCACTAACTTGTTCAAGGAGCGCATGATTCATATCTAAGGCATCAGCATCTAAATGTTGCTCACAGTCAAGATGGCACGTGTGCTGATATTCATTTGGATTATAATAAGATGGTATGCCACCTGATGTAGCAAGAAATTGAGGTCGATATCGATGCAAGGAATCCAGAACTTCATCATCTGCAGCAGCACAGGCTTAGAACAAGAAAAAGAAACAAAGGATCTAAACTGGTAAAATTCAGGATAACATACATGATTCTGCTACTTGGTTGAGTGCCGATTGCAAGAGATTATGGAATAAGCACCACTCCTCTTCAATTTTTGGAAGCATTATTTCTCTGTCTTTGGTATTATCCAACTTGAAGAGTTGTCTTAAATGTTCAAGACGGTGTTTGTCCTTCATTTGGAGACATATATATAAGTAGAATGCTTACATCCCAGCAAAATAGAGCAAAAGAACCAGGGGGAAGGGGGAATATCCAGTAGTCATGTGGTTTTACCTTGAAGGCACGTTGCCAGAACTGAAATGCGCACGAATTTGCCATGCAGATTACCTCTTTTCTACCTGATAAACCAGTGGTCCTAGAATCTCCACCGAAGAAGTCGTCAATGTACTTCATAAACTGGAAAATCAAATATATTGATCAAACAATGTTCCATTAAACTAATCGTTAATGAAATGAGACATTCTCAAGTTCAAACATATAGCAGTAGTACCAAATTTTCTTGGGCGAAAGGACGAAGAATGGGCTGTGGCTGCATATCCATCATTATACCAAGAACAATGCCTTCTCGTAACATTCCTATGGCTCCAAACTTGACTATAAGTAGGGAAGCATCAAATGAAAGAGAAAAGCTGGCAAGCAATCTTCCATAAAAAGTAGGTTCATAACGGCCCCTTGGAGGCACTTTTTGTAATGCATGGTTGTCAACAAGCAAACTCAATGCATCCTCAACCACTTCAGGTTCTGGAGGGTCTAAAGCCTTCCGAAGCAGAACTAATATCAAAAATCCACAAGTTAAATTTTGGTATCCCACATTATAAACAGCAGTAGACCAGAAAAAGGAAAAGAGAATTATGGAACATAGACAGAAAACTTATATTGATGATAATAACTCTCTCTCTCTCTCTCATTCACTCACTCACTCACTCACACACCAAAAAAAACTCAAGTTGAAGTAGCGAGCAATTTCCTGATGATAATCATGTAAAAAGAAAGGGAAAGAAAAGAAACAAAAGAATTTCTGATGCTCAGAATCTAGCAAAAAAAAAAAGCAGAGGATTTTAGTTGATTACCTTTGGGATCATTAATGGCTTTAGATTCAGCACAGCAAAGGAGAAGTACTTGCTGCCTCAACGATAACCTCAGTATTGCAGGAGGCTCATAATCCTCTAATTGACCATAAAATGATCTTTTTACCAATCGATATACATGGCCATCACAAGTACGACCAGTTCTCCCTCTCCTTTGGTCTGCCTGCATCTCAAAACATTAGAAGCGATGATCTCATGAAGTGGGATTGGTAATGACAAACATGGCTCAATTAGTACCTGTGATTTCGAAACCCACACAAGCTCTACAGAATCTGTCTTCCTATTGTTATCCCAGAAAACTTGTAAAGAACGGCAAGAATCAATGACATAGCCCACCTTTGGTATTGTAACAGAAGATTCTGCAATGTTTGTTGCCAAGATAACCTGAGGAAAAGTTAAAGCTTCAGATAGAGGCATCAGTATTATTTTGATAACTAGCAAGAGGCATCATCATGTAGAGACAACACTGGAGTAACCATATTCATTTCACTGAATACTGACAGAAGCTAGTTGCAGAAATAAAACCAGGAAATGGTGTTAAGGGAAACACAGAAATGTTAAGAGATGTTATAGATAAAAAATGATCTTTCCTGCAAGAACTTTCTTTTATCTTCGGCCAGGCCGGGAGCTTTGGGGGATTATAATTACTTTAGTTGTTTCGTTTTTTTTGACGGTGGTGTATGGGCCAACTTTTGCGCACCTTGACTAATTCTATCGGGTACGTTCTACCTCCCACCAGCAAAGGTACCGGGTAAATCTGTCCACCAAGGTTTGGGGCCTGGCGCAAATGAGAAGAATCACCTATTTTTTTTGTCTCTTCTGGAATTTGAATAACCTCCCCACTTCATTGACCAACTATGGCACACCCTTAGGTACTCTGCCTGCTTTTTAGGACTGTCTCCGCAGATTTTTGAGACAGTTATAAATGTTGAAAATAGGAGGAAGGAAAGCATACCTTACGATGCGATTTACATATTTTCATGGCATTGAGAGCTTGTTCAGTGTCGATACTTCGATGTAGAATGTGAACCTTAAAAGTTTCGCTGAAACGCTTCAATAAGCGCCACTGCTGCTCAAGTGCATAGTATGTTGGAAGGAAGACCAGAATTCCTTTTTCGATGTCCATTTCATTTTTATGAATGTGTATAATTAGATTGTGTATGAGCTGATACATTTCAGGCTCGATATCAGCAGCAACTGTCAATGGACTTGGACCAGAACAGCATTTCAGAGAAGTGTCTTCTGATTCCATGTTAAGGAGTTCAGCTACCTGTTAGGAAAATAATAGTCATTGCAGATTCCAATTTATGTTGAATGATAGTAATATATAGGAAGCAATATTGCATATCCTCGAAATAAATCACTTGCTGCACTGTATTACGCTTAAAGAATTTCATACAGTTTTCCTCTTTTTGATGTTAGGATGATCATAATTTTTCCCTTTCTGATAAATTTAAAATATTCCATATTCTGGCAGGCAAAGCAGAAATATTACCCTGTATAATTTTTTTGCAGTATATGAATATCAAAATATACCATGCTGAGACCAGAGAAATTGCATAAACTGCAATGAGTTTTGTCAGCAACATACATCATAGAAATCAAATAGAAAAAGGGAAATTAATTAAGTGGAAGACCACAGAAGAGATACGTCCTCTTTTAGATACTAAACTGTTTGCAAGGTGAATAAGGGGTTAGTATTTGATTACTGTGCTAAAGTTTATGATGTTTGGTAATTAGAAACAATACTAGTTTGACCCCTTCCCATTCCGCAAAGGTTTCCATCCCATAAAATTCAATGTAACTTACAATGTTAGTGTTATATGTTGATATCACTTGGTCTTCATGTGACATCCTCAATGTATAGAACTCATATTTACACATTTTACTTGTTAGTTTAAACACAGAGGAGGCCTTAATTGAGCAGAAAAGTTGGAAGTATCAAAACATGGTGCCTTGGATCTATTCTCTCTAAATTAGGGAAACTTCACAAATTGAAAACTTGCACATTCCCTCTTAAATGGATAATTTTGTTAATTTGAAGTGAATACCATAGTGTGTGTACCTCAGAAATGATAGGTTATTTATGCATTCACGATTTCAGTAAACACTATGTTATGTAACATATCTAAACCTAACTATGGTTTAATAAAAGAAAAAAAATTTTTTTAAAAAAAGATAGTAATGCATCAACTAGTCAAGGAGAGTCATCAATTTTAGGATGAAGAGAGTATAATCCAAATCATCCATCCAATAATGTCACTTAACAGTATGGCTAATTGTCAAATTCAAAATATTCACTTCTAACGAACCATACCTACCTACATGAAAATATCTACTTCTTTCAGCTGATAATGTATCCTATTTAAGGCCTAGTTGGTGTAGATTATCTTAAGGATTTTACGTTTGTAATTAGAACACTGTTTTATTTAAAAATCACTTGTATGTTGCAACTTTATATCATTTTACAAATTTAATGCTGACTTAGACAAGGAATAAGGATGGAATAAAATTTAATGCTGACTTAGTCAGGTTGAGTCAGCGCACTTCAAAACTACCATTATGATCAGCACACCACCAAATTAAATATAAATGAACAACTTTAATCTGGAGAGAGGGAAATGCCAAAGTTACAGATTTTCCATTAACTGCTATTGATAGAGTATGCTTTAACATGATAACTTTTCAATATAAGTAAGAACCTGCTGAATGAATTTTCCTTCTTTTTTTTGGACAAGTAAATGAAATGGATTCTCTTCTCTAAAGTAGATGAATCATACCTGCTCAATGTATGAAACTTTTAGCTGATATATGGTGTCTTGGCCAGAACTAGGAATTGCCAACAGTTCTACTCTTTCACCCCTATCAAGATCCCTAAAGTATTCACGATATCTTGCAATATCAGCAGTTGCAGACATTAAGACCACCCTGCAGAGTTGAACCAATTAGACCCACAAAGCACACTATCAGTTTATCACCAATGAGATTGTGATGCACGCAATGTAGTAGATCAAGTTTCCGAATAAAAAGCAGAGAGATCACAAACAATTCATACAAAGATAGACAAGTATATACAAAATATAGAAGAAGAAAAGAATAAGAAAGAGAATGTTACCTCAGGTCACTCTTTTTAAGCAAATACTGCTTCACGCAAACAAGAACGAGATCCGACTCTACAGATCTTTCATGCACTTCGTCAAGAATGATAACCTTGTATTTTAGTGCATTCAAGCCCTTCTCTAGCATTTCTTCCAGCAGAACTCCAGCAGTTTTGAACACAATCTTAGATCTATGACATAATGTTGACTTGATAAGTTAACGTAATTGAAGATACATCACAACGAAAGAAACAACTAGTAGTCGAAAAAATTGCTGGATGTAATTGGAACACAAACACATTGATATAGCCACCGAAGGAGAATGACATTCATTAATACTGTTTCACAAAAGAGCGGGGACATTACCAAGGAAAAGGTAAAGATTATTATACTTCTCTAGTTCCCTTTAACCACAAAATCTCAGTTTAAACATCAGAATAACTTCCATGCTGTTCCATCCAAGCTGCATCTTGACAAATCAATGCTTAAGGTGCCAAAAAGGCTTCCCTAGTAACAATCACTGAAGAGAGGACTTTCTTCTATCTCTCATCATAGACATAAGACAATGGAAGTAAACAATTAATTCTAGGGGACATGACTAATGGGGCCTAAGGCGTACTCATGATGTTATCCTTAAATTATGGCTAGCGTTTTTAGGGGTACTTTCCAGTCTATTTAGGGATTTGCATGTTATTAGCAAATGTAGAGAATCTCTAGTGTCGGAAAATTGCAGATTATTAGATTTCTTATAAAGAATTTTTTTTTATTAATGATGGAAGCCTCCATATGAAAGCAGTATGTCAAATAGGGCAAAATTGTGAGAATTTATATACGACGTCAAGCTTGGGATAATGAGTAGCTGTTGGAACACACCCTAACACTTAACTTTTACCTACCACTTATTTGGTTTTATCCCTGCGGCCACAAACAAAAACATTAATGTGTGGAGTCCGGTTCTTAAGAGGGTAGAATAGAGGCTTGCTGGTTGGCAATAAAGATACTTATCCAAAGGAGGGAAAGAAGTGCTTATCAAGAGCACATTATCGAGCATCCTCACATACTTTATGTCTTTGTTTAGGGATTCGGCGGACGGGGCAAGGAAACTTCATTTGGTCCGATGGGAGAAAGTGAGTAGTCCTAAAAACTGGGGAGGGTTGGGAGTCAAAGATTTGAGGGTATTTAATAGAGCTTTGCTGGGGAAATGGTTGTGGAAATTCGGGATAGAGGTCCGTCCATTCTTTATGGAGAGGGGTGATAATAAAAGAATATGGGTTGATGGAAGGGGGGTGGAGAACTAATGATATCGCTATGGCATTTGAGTATGCAGTCTAGAGGAATATCATGACGGGATGGTTTCTTTTGAGGTTAACATCTCGTACAGGTGGGGAAGGGGAGGAGAGTAAGTCATTGGAAAAACAAATGGTGCGAAGATATGGTACTAAAAGATGTGTTCCCGAGCTTCTATAGGTTTTCTTGACAAAGGGAGGCAATAATCCATCATAGTAGGGGTTACAAGGGGAAGGGATTTGAGGTTTGGGAGGACTTCAAAACTGGGAGGTTAATGAGTTTCAAAGGTTACTAGCTTTACTTCATCAGCAAAGCGAGCCAGTTGATAGACCCGATACATTGAAATGGAAGTTGGGGAGTAATTGGGGTTTTTACTGTCAAGTCCTTTTATGAGAAGCTTTTGGTGAGGGGGATGGAGGCTTTCCCCGTAAAGTCGATTTGGATTCCTAATGTGCCGAGGAAGGTGTGCTTTTTCTCATGGTTAGCTGCTAGACGAGTGATTTTGACGATGGAAAACCTTAGGAAAAGAAAGTTCATATACATTGGTTGTGTTTCTTATGCAAGGAGACAGGTGAGGATGTTGATCACTTTCTATTACATTGCAACCTATCTATGAGACTATGGTGGGATATGTTTAGTTGGTTTGGTATATCTTGAGTGATGCCTAGATCTGTGAAGGATACGTAGTCTTGCTGGAAAACTAGAAGAAGCAGGAGAAAGTGTAGAGCTTGGAATGTTGTCCGTTTAGCTTTGATGTGGATCGTTTGGAGAGAAAGAAAAAGGAGGGCTTTGAAGGGGTTTAGATGACTTTTGAGCAGTAAAGGAGTAGCCTCCGATCCCTTATTTATTTTTTATGCACCCATTTAGTGTCGAGTTGTACAAAGGATTGGGTGTCTTTTACAGAGAACCATGCGTGTTGTAGGTTCTTTACATTTTTGTATATTTCTTGTATACGTCTGATTTTGGCCCTATGATTAATGAAATTATTTACATGATCAAAAAAAAAACTCTTCACTTTGAAAAGCTTACATGTGTGTCTAAACTTGTAATCGGGTAGAAGTCAACATCTTATTCCAACAGGTGAGCAAGATATAAATACAATACATTAGGTACTAACTTAGGAAAGAAAATAAAGAGGGATTCCAACAAATCTCCTAGCTAATTAAGCCTCTGTAAATTACAAAGAATGATCTCTATATAGACACCGTGAAATGTATATAGACATCATTATTTGACTCTCGGCTACAACTACTTGTTGGATGAGTTGGCTCTAATTTCTTGAAGGGGAGCCTTGGAGTAACTGGTAAAGTTGTTGTCATGTGACCAAGAGGTCACGAGTTCAAGCCTTGAAAATAGCCTTTGGCAGACATACAAGGTAAGGCTGCATATAATACACCTTTATGGTGGGGCCCTTCTCCGGACCCTGGGTATAGCGAGAGCGTTAGATCACCGGGCTGCCCTTTACTTTTATAAAATTACTGAGGACCTTCTGAATCTTGGTTATTCTTAAGTTCTTCACTGTAACCTTAAAGAACTGTATTTCAAGTATTTGGTTAAGTTTGTTGGCTTCTCTTGTATTGATATTTTGGAGGTTTGAATTGGAAAATATAACGGTAAACAATTAGAAAGGAGGAAATATGGCTAAAACTTAGAAGGGTAAGACAATTTTGATTTCAGCTGATGAATTTGCAGAGTTCTCACAGTGTCACGAATCCCTTAAAGAATTCACTTCGGTTGCTACTCTTGTTGATTCAAGAAAAGCATGTCTTGTCTCCTCTTTGAACAGGGTGATTGATTCAGATGCAACAGATCACATGCCAGGTAATCCTAATATATTTTCTACCTTTCGATTATACAAAGCACCCTATCATGTAACAGTAAATGATCAGTCAACATGTAACATTGTGGGACCTGGGACTGTCAAAGCGAGCTTTATTACCCTGTCATCTGTATTAAATCTACTGAAGTTGGCGTTCAATGATCTCTGTGAGTAAACTTATTAAAGACCTTACTGTTATATTTCTTTCTTTCCCAATCATTGCATGTTTCCTGATCTTGCAATGCATAAGGTTATTGATAAAGGACATGTATTTGATGATTTATATATACTTGATGTATATGAGCTCGATTTGTTGCCCGCACAAGTATCATTTCTCCATCTAAAGCACATTGACGATTGGGACATCCTTCTTTGCCTTTGTTCAAATAGCTTTGTCCCCAGTTTCAAAATGCTCCTTCCTTGGATTGTGAACTATGTTGCTCGGACTCTCTACCAATGTTAACAGGTGCGTGTCGGATTCTCCAAAAATAGTGTATTTTTGGAGAATCCAACACGGGTGCGGCATCAAAAAGTGAAGAGTCCGTGCACTTTAGATTGTGAATTGTGCCAATTTGGAAATCATCATTGTTGCACGTTAGGTCCAACGGTTAACAAATGGGTTGAGCCAGCTTTTGAGCTAATTTATTCTTATGGTTAGGGACCATGTCTTGTCGTCTCAATAACTGGAGATAAGTATTTTGTCCCTTTTATGGATGATTTCTCTCGGGTGACTAGAATTTATTTTATGAAAAGTCACTTTGAAGTGTTTACTCACTTTTGTGTCTTTTATGCTGAAGTCAAAACTCAATTCAATACTTCGGTGCGTATTCTAAGGAGTGATTTTGCTAAAGAATACATGTCAGAGTTGTTCCAGTCTTACATGAGACAACACGATACTCTCCGTCGGCCGTCATGTGTTGATACACCTTCTCAACATGGAGTTGTCGAGAGGAAGAATAGGCATCTACTTGAGACAGCTTGGGGATTTTGTTCCAAATGAAGGTTCCTAAAATATTTTGGACTAATGCAGTTTCTACGACTTGCTTTCTGAGTAATCGCATGCCATCGATTTTGCTTGTAGGTGATATGCCTTGTAATATTCTTTTTTCCAAACAAGTCATCATTTCCAATGGAACCAAAGATATTTGGAAGCACGTCTTAATGTTCGAGATGTTCAGCCATATGTTGGACCCTAAGGCATTGAAGTGTGCTTTCTTGGGTTATTCTCGATTTACAAAGGGCATCAACACTATTCTACTGAACTTGGCAAAGGATCTTCGTCAAATAAAATGTTTTCTCATAGGTGAACCCTTGGCAAGAGTAAAGACAATGTTAATCAATTATACAAACATGCCACACATGCAGGTGCAACAAAATGTCGTCTATTACTTCTAACACTATTTAAACTTTAGCTTTTGCAGTTTGATATGTAGCTTCTGTTATAGGATGTAATACATTCAAACTTCAGATCAGGAAAAGCGTAAAGACCAATTCAAACATTATGAGTGAAAAGATGAAACTCAAGCAAGACATGGATGAACAGTTCATCTGAGAAAAAAACAACAAAATCTACCTTTCAGAGTAGACTCTGGAGTGACCTATATGGTAACCAACTTCTCCACCTACTTCACATTTCCGAGACTTCGCCACCATTCTAGCAACTGCAACCACAGCAAATCTCCTTGGTTGTGTACAAAGTATTGGTTCCATATTTTCTTCCAGCAGAAATTGAGGGACTTGCGAGCTTTTTCCTTAATTATCAAGCAACAAGTTACTAATTGAAGCGAGCAATTGATAAATTCTAAAATAGTAAGTTATCAAAAGAAAACTTAAAACCTTCAATGTACATATATACACTCCGAGACAAGGAAAAAAACACTAGGTAATTCTTACCATTTGTCCTAGTCTTGGTGGACAAAGTTACCAAATATCTATTACACGTTTAGTTAGAGGTGCGCGAAAGCTGGCCAGAACACCACACCACGATTATCAATTTAAAAAAACTTTAAACCTTCAACGTAAATATACACACTCCGAGAAAAAAAATAGTGATTCTTCTCATTTCTCCTAGCTTAGGTGAACAAAGTTACCTAATATATATTACAGGTTCAGTCGAGCTCACAAGAGCTGGCCAGAACAGCACGATTATCAATTAAAAAAAACTTTAAACCTTCAATGTACATATATATATATATACACTCCGAGACACAAAAAAAAAAAATCACTAGGTGATTCTTCTCATTTGTTAACTGATATCTATTACAAGTTTAGTTAATACGAGCGCGAAAGCTGGACCGAACACCACGACTATAAAAAAAATAAAAAATGAGGATTACCACAGCCAGTTTCCCCGACGATGAGAGTAACTTTGTTCTCCTGTATTTTTTCGACAATTTTGCTCTTCAAAGCAGTTACCGGCAAAACTCCGAACACCGATAATTCCGACGGCGATGATGACGATGATGCCGGAGATGATGACGTCATTATCACCGGAGAATTCGAATTCAAAAGCCCTAAAATTACGATGACGGAGAAAAAAAAGTGAAGGAGGTGAAAAGGGGAACTGTTCCCGCTACTGGTATTTATACTGTACTATTTTTGCAGTGAGGTGCGTGTAGTTCACTCGCTATAAGATTCGCGTGGGCTTTGTGATGTGCGTGCTCTTCCTAATATTACGTGTCAATGTTTTTTCAAAATTCAAATATGGTCAGATTTATTATTTTTTTTGGTAATAAAATCCTATTAATTTATGTATATGTCTTTTTTATTTATTTTTTTTGTAATAAAATCCTATTAATTCATATGTGTCTTTTTTTCTTCTTTTTTTTGGGTTATAAAATCCTATCAAATCATGTGTCTCTTTTTTTTTGTTAATAAAATTCTATGAATTCATATATGTCTCTTCTTCTTTTTTTTTTTTTTTTTTTTGATAAAATCCTAATCCCTCTGGCTCATTTTAGTTGGGCACATTTTATTTTATATGATGATTAAAAAATCATAAATTGAATGACGAATTTTACTACTTTAGCCTTCACACATATTATAGAAATGGATATTG
The DNA here is from genome assembly GCF_002878395.1 of Capsicum annuum. Taxonomy (NCBI): domain Eukaryota; kingdom Viridiplantae; phylum Streptophyta; class Magnoliopsida; order Solanales; family Solanaceae; genus Capsicum; species Capsicum annuum. The sequence continues at coordinate 844,860 of NC_061116.1, forward strand.
GAATTGCAGTTGTTCACATTTAATTGTTTTTTTAGTGTGTGAGATCAAGAGAAGTTTATCATGTTGTTTTAATAGAATCGCTATCATTAAATTATTATATATATAAAATGTATAATATTCAAATTTAAATTTTTGGAACATAAATAATAAGGTTAATTTAGTAAAATACGTTTTTAACCAAAAAAAAAAGTGTCGAGTAAACAAGGATCAAATGAAACGAAAAAAAGGAAGTATGAATTAGGACACATAAAAATTGAACAGATTTGAATTTTGAAAGAACATTGACATGTACTAGTAGAGAGAGAGCACGCACAAAATCCTCATAATATCAATGTGTGAACTCCACACACTTCATTTTCACCTTTTTTTACCTTTTTCTCTATCATCGTTCAATTCGTCTGAACTTTCTTCCTTTTTAGGGCTTTCGAATTCTCCGGCGATAATGACATCATCTTCTCTAACTTCATCATCATCATCATTGTCGGAGCTATGATCATCGGAGATATCGGGGTTCAGTGTTTTACCTGTAGCAGCATTGAAGAGCAAAATTGTGGAGAAGATTCACGAGAACAGAGTTACGCTTCTCGTCGGCGAAATTGGTTGCGGTACTTCACTTTTTCTCAATCTCATTATAGTTATTTTTTTTTAATTGATAATCATGATGTGGTGTCCGGATTAATTTTGTGCACCGTAACTAAATTCACTATTATAATTAAAAGAATAACGATAACAAGATTACACAAACAACAAGTACCACAACCACTTTTGAGAAACAATAAATGTAACTCAATTTTTATGAAACGTCTCAACTATTTTACCCTTTAATGTTGCTACTAGTAAAACAGTGAACGACGACTAAGGTGAAGACGATTCTCCGACAACGATGATGATGATGAAGTCGGAGACAATGACATCTTCACCGAAGAATTCTAAAGCTTTGAAACAAACTTCAAGCAAGTTGAACAATGACAGAGAAAGAAGTGAAAAAACCCTATAGAAGGGTATTGTTCTCGTCCGGGTATTTATAGTAGAGTATTTTGCTGTGAAGTGCATGGAGTTCACACGCTAAGATCATGTGGATTTTCTGCGTGCTCTTCCTGATATTACGTGTCAATATTTTTTCAAAATTCAATTTTGTTCAATTTTTTGTCCAAATTCATACTCCCTCCATTCCGTTTTGCTCGGTCCTTGTTGACTTGACGTTTTCTTTAAGAATTTTTTTATTAAAAGCTTGTTTTACTAAATTAATCTTATTAATTATATTTTTAGAAATATAAATTTCAATATTATATACTTCATATAATCATTTAGCGATAGAGATGGTATTAGAATAACATCATAACTTTTTCTTTATTTGTCCAATTTTTTTTGTCCTAATTAATATGTCATTTTTTTAAAAAAAATTAAAAATAAAATCCTAATAAATCATACTCCCTCCATCCAATAATAATTTTCGATGTTGCTAAAAGTAAATATTCAACAATACTTCAATTTGAAAAATTAATGAATGATTTACTCATTTTTATCAATTTTACTCTTAGTTATTAATCATAGTAATTACCAAATGCATTTTTAAAGATTGAATTAATTATATTCAAAGGGTGATTTAGTAAAATTACCTCAATCAATAGTGGGCAAGTATTGTTGAACGGAAGAGTATGTCTTTTTTTTTTTTTTTTTAATAAAATCTTAGTTCATATTCTCTCTCTTTCTTTTTTTTTTTTTTAAGAAAATCCTAATTCATATGTCTCTTTTCATTTGGTAATAATTCTTAATTCAAATTTATTAAATTCTTGTGTGTCATAATTCACATGTCTTTTTTTTGGTGATAAAATCCTATTAATTCATATGTGTCTCTTTTTTTTTTTTTTTATAATAAAATCTTAATTCATATTGTCGTTTTTTTTATTGGTAGTGAAATCATTATTCATGTCTTTTTTGGGGTAGTAAAATGTTAATTGAATGTTCTAATTCATATGTATTTTTTTGGTAACAAAATTCTACTAATTCAGGTGTTTCTTTTAGTAATAAATCTTAATTTATATTGTCTCATTTTTTTTTAGTAAAATCTTAATTCATAGCGTCTCTTCCTTTTTATTGGTAATGAACTCATAATTCATCTGTCTCTTTTTCTTTTTGATAGTAAAATCTTAATTTAAATTTGTTGAAGTACCCTAATTTATATGTATTTAAAAA